>NC_134085.1:29975114-30278144 GCF_000715075.1 Nicotiana tabacum
TCTGAGTTAACATGCATGGTTATCATAATCTTGTTCAATTCAGGAAATTCTCCTCTTCGAAGGCCTAAACTTCATCTTTTATCCCCCACAATTGCGCCATTATCCCACTATTAGGGCGAAATTTCATCTATTCTAAACGTTATTAGTCTTAGACTTCTTTGAGTTTATTAGGGCTATAGTGAGCCTTCTATAACTTTGAGAAACTATAAGTTCTCTCATGAACTTATTCCCAAGGACTTATCCATCTGTGTTACCTTTTTACTCATCTTTTCTTATCCTTTCTCCTATCTTTCTAGAACCTTGTTGCTCTACCATACATTAGTTTGCGACCTACAAATATCTATTTATACTGATTCACAACCTTTATTCAACCTGCTTGTACCATAGATTTCCTTATGTTATTCCGGAACATCAAGCAAGACACCACATACCACTTTGGTCAAAGGTGCTTAGATGAGAAGAAAATCCCGTTACAAGTTTCCTTTAACAACCTGCCAAACGGAGAAGCTACGAACCTTCATTGGTGTTGTGAGTCTAGGAAAAGTCTTCACTATCTCAGTCTCTTGTGTATCCACTAGGATGTCATCACGCAAAATGATATGTTCAAGGAAAGCTACAAAGTTCAACTAGAATTCACATTTAGAGAATTATGCATACAACTTCCCTTTTTGAAGAACATTGAGCACAGTACGCAAGTGATCTGCACACTTAGCCTCTAAACGAGAATATACCAATATATATCATTGGTAAATACGATTATGAACAAATCTTAAAAGGGGCTTGAACACACGGTTCATCGAATCCATTAATACTGCTGGGGAATTAGTCAAACCAAACGACATAACATGAAATTCAAAGTGCCCGTATTTAGTCCTAAATGTTGTCTTCGGAATATCTTTTTCCTTAACCCTTACTTGATGATATACGAACCTCATGTCTATCTTTGAAAAACACTTGGCACCTTGCAACTGATCAGATAAATCATCAATTTTCGGGAGCGGGTACTTATTCTTGATCGTCACCTTATTCAACCTCCTATAATTAATACACATTCGTAAGAAACCATACTCTTTTCTCACAAACAACATAGGTGCTCCCCACGGTGACGTACTAGATCTGATAAAACCTTTTTCCAAGAAAGCCCCTTAGTTTTCCTTTTAACTCGTTCAGCTCTGCAGGGGCCATTTTACAGGGGAATAGATATTGGATGAATATCTGGTAGTAGTAGGTCAATGACAAACTCAATTTCTTGCTCTGGCGGAAGACCCGGAAGCTCATCGGGAAACTCATTGACTACAGGAAAGAACTGGATGGTTAATAACTCTACTTCCAAATCCCAAACCCGAACTCAGTGATAAAACATCCAAGCACATTTAGGACCCTGACTTGGTAATATTCCAAGAAGAGGTGGAACTCACCAACCAAAAACTGACACTTGGAGGAAGTCTATAGTAGTGGGTCCTTGCCTCATCCTATATAAGAACTTCGATCGGACAAACTTCGAAGTGGAATCTTCATGTCCTTATTAGTTACCTTCCTCCTCTTGGCCCGACTACTATCTTCTTCCTCTGCGTATCCCATAACATATACCGATGAACCTTTATTGATGGACTCCCAAGACAGTGGACTATCCGAAACCTCAGAAGAGCTAGTATCTACAAATATCTTTACATAGTTTTGAGCCTGAGGGAATACCTGTTGTGCCAATCCATGCACTACTCTACTCATACCCTCATCAACGGGTTGTGAAACTAAAGGCCTTGGTAAGGTCGGAACTCCTCTCACCCTATCTACTGCCGGAGTGGTCAAAACAACTCTATCGAATGACCATGTGGATCCTCGTATGGATCCTCCTCAATAGAACCCATGATCTTCGATGGGTTTGAATCCATAGTATAATGTATCTCTATTTCTAACACCTTCATAGCTTTCTGACCCGTGGTAATGGCTTAATCTTCGGAGGCATCGCTGAAAAATGTAAAACATCGTAAGGAACATGAATACTTATATCACACGATCTACGATAAGAAAAGAGGATAACATCCTATATGTCCTGTAGCCTCCTGTCTATAAGTGTGGTGCACAACACACCCATAAACAAGACACTACTAGACACACTCTGTTAGAAACCCTAGGATAGAACTGCTCTAATATCACTTTTGTCACGTCCTAAACTGATGGGCCGCGACGGGTGCATGAGTCCTACCTGTCAAACACCCCTAACATGCATCTAGGATATGAACCTGTATAACGTCTGTTGCATTACGAAATTGACATACGTGAGGGAAACCTACCATCAAGGCATATGTACGTATACATGCAGAATGCAGTGGGCGAGCTGGCAAGGCTGCTATAGAAAACTGTATATCAAAAATTGAAAGCCGACAAGGCCACATACAACCCAACTAGACATACTGTCTACAGATCTATAACAGAAATATAACCGTACAAAGACGGGACTAAGCCACATCATACCCATATACATATATAAGTACAAACGTATCGTACCATTATCAAAAGCAGCTTGGGATCAAATGGAGCACGCCAACTCTTGCTGATCAGCGATCCTAAGAAGGGAGACCGTCAACTTGCCTACCTGCACCAGCGGGCATGAAACGCAGGCCCAATGAAATAGGGCGTCAGTACGAAAAATGTACTGAGTATTTAAGGAATGAAAATAAGTACGTAAAAGACAGATGAAACATAGAATACATAAATACCTTTAAATCTGAATAACTCTGTAAACTTTGAATCGTTCATAATATAGTGCACATGCGTATAAATGTCGTGCCATGCATAGGTATAGGTTGCCCCGCCAAAGAGAGAGACCCAAGTCATAGTAGCCCTGCCAAATGGTAATTCTGGTAGTGAAAGAAAGCCCAAACATAATATCATCAAGCCACTGAAGGCATCCCATCATATCGTCTCGGCCACTATGGGCAACATCATCAACATATACCAGCTGATCAGGTGGTGGTGCGTATATAACGCCATAACCTCATCCCATATCTCATATACATATACATACATATATATCCCATATACATATATATACATACATATATACGCGTATAAAATGGTGTTTGAATCATATTTCAGCCACTGTGGGCAATATCATCATCATATACCAGCTGATCAGGTGATGGTGCGTATATAACGCCGTAACCTTTTCCCATATCCCATATACATATATTTATATATATACACGTATATAACACCATCTGGTCATGGGTCAATGCACATGTATAAATGAGTGAAATGCATGAAAAAGACATAAAAATCTCGATATTTCTTCCGGATAAACTTTTCCAACAATGTATTATTCTGATGCCCATGAACAGAAGATAATAATAATTCTCATGGGGAATCAAGAATATAGACACCCTACTATTTCTATGAATAGAGTAATTTATATAAAACTGTGTATTTGCTCGTCTCGTCAGTATAATTTGAACCATGACAAAAGAAAGAAGGGGGGGCCTTAACATACCTGTTCCCAGAATTCTTTCAACGGAATGAAGATTCTACTTCCGTAAAATGCGTTGAACGAAATTTGTGGTGGCTTCTTTTGAATTTCAGTCGAAATTCTTGAATTGGCTAAGTAATTGAATTGTTTGGACGAAATATTTGTTGTTTCCCAAATGTTTGATTTCAAGCCAAGCTAATTTTAGAAAGAATGGATGGAAAGTTTTATGTTTCTATGTTATTTGTATCAAACTGAAAGCAGATTATTGCTTTAGGTTCTTTTGCCATGAAACAACATTAAGCCTTTATGAATAATGGTGAAGGCTTATTAAGTTTTGGACTCTTTAAACTTGAGACACATATACATATATTCATTTGTCATTCTTTCCAATTAGTGGCCTTGTGCCATGTTTCTTTTATAATTGATTAAATTTTTTCAGTTTATTAGTTAATTAGGTAATATTTTTTACCCGGTAATTAACCAATTACCCGCATAATTTAAAAATTGTCCAAAATTACTTAAAATTTATTTATTTTTAAAATACTTCATATATACTTTATATATTATACTATCGTGGTCATATGGTACCTTGCATGGTAATAGTTCATAATTATCGGGTATTATCGCTCGGCCCGTATTTTATTCCAAATTGACCACTTTTAACGAAACTCGTCTTTAGTCCGTGTACACTCTTTATCCTTCATAACACTTATTTATCGCTTGTTATGAATAGCGTAAGTACGTTAACGTCAAGATGATCTTATCCCCGATTCTACGTCGGTTAACTACGAAACAAAATTTTAACGTACGAAAACGTGAAATGTAACATAATATCATAAGGTTCCAAATCAAACACGTGGCTTAACAGTTACTATGGGACGGACCAAGTCACAATCCCTACCGCTTCACACACACACGCTCGTCACCTAGCATGTGCTTCACCGTATTTATCAAAGCAATTCAAATACCGGGGTATTGTACCCTCAGTTCAAGATTTACAATGGTTACTTACCTCAAATCAGTGAAAATACTACTCCGCGATGCCTTTGCCCCTCGAATCAGCCTCCATTCGTTCGAATCTATCAAAAATCAGAATCACGACGTCGAAGCCCAAGCAAAAATAATCAATTTACAACATAAATCCCGAAATTACCAAAACCCGACCCCTGGGCCCACATCTCGGAATTTGATAATTTTTATATCAATAGATTCCTTATCTCCCCACGATTTCATACATACCAAGAACACTGAAATCGGAGTCCCAATGAACCTTCAAATTCCCATTTTAAAGTCTCTTAATCTCAAGCCCTAATCCCCAATTTTTCTTCCTTAATCTCCACTAATACCATGATTAAATAGTTGAAAATGATCATAAACCCAAATAATAAAGCTTAGGGAACTTACCCAACTGATATCCCTTTATTTCTCTTGAAATCCACTTCCTTAGCCTCTTTCCCGTCTTCAAAAATGGAGAACTTAGCCAAATTTCGCGAAGAAAACAATATATACCTTCTGGCTCAGGGATTCCGCACCTGCGGCCCAGATAGCACTTATGCGGTACCGCATTTGCGGTCAATTAGTCGCTTCTGCGACTTTCACTTAATGGTCCAAAACCGCATCTGCGACCAAGCAGCCGCACCTGCGATGCCGCAGGTGCGGTCCTTTCCTCGCATCTGCGGCATCGCACCTGCGGTCCCCAATCCGCAGGTGCGGAAATACCAGAATAGAAAAATCTGTAGCTTGTCCAATTTTCCAAACTCTCCGTCAACCATCCGAAACCACCCCAAGGTTACCGGGACCTCAACCAAAAGCACCAATATATCCCAAAACATTATTCAAATGTTTACCTATCTTCAAAACACCTCAAACAATATTGAATCAACCAAAACGCGTTGGATTAAAGCCTATGTTTCCAAAATCTTCAAAATTACGCTTTTGATTAAAAAAAACCCAAGTAAACCACGTCCGAATGACCTGAAATTTTGCACACACCTCCCAAATGACACAATAGAACTACTGCAACTCTCGGAATTCCATTCCGACCCCTATATCAAAATCTCACCTATCAACCGAAAATCGCCAAAAATCCAATTTCGCCAATTCAAGCCTAAACCTACTCCGGACCTCCAAAACTTATTCCGATCATAGTCCTACGTCCCAAATACCCTTCCGAAGCTATCCGAACCATCAGAATTCACATCCGAGCCCTCAAATACATAATTCAATATCCGGTTGACTTTTCCAACTTAAGCTTCCTCAAAAGAGACTAAGTGTCTCAAACCTTACCAAATCCTTTCCTAACCCGAACCAATCAACCCGATCACATATAGATCCATTAAACAAAGCAATAAGAAGAAGAAATAGGGGAAACAGAGCGGTAACTCATGAGACGACTGGTTGGGTCATCACATCCTCCCCAACTTAAACAAACGTTCGTCCTCAAACGAGTAAAGAAATATACCTGAAGCCTCAAACAGGTGAGGATATCTCCTTCGCATCACCCGATCGGTCTCCCAGTTAGCCTCCTCCAAGGGCCGACCTATCCACTGCACTTTCACTGAAGCTTTATCCTTTCACCTTAACTTTCAAACCTGATGACCCAAACTAGCTACTGGCTCCACATCATAAGTCAAATCACCATCCAATTAAATCGTGCTGAAATCCAAAACATGAGACATATCCCCAATATACTTAAGGATAATAGAAACATGAAATACCGGATGCACACTCGGCAAACTTAGTGGCAAAGAAAGCTCATAAGCCACCTCCCCCATCCTCCGAAGCACCTCAAAAGGCCCAATGAACCGAGGACACAATTTACCTTTCTTCCCAAACCTCATAACACCCTTCATGAGAGAAACCTTCAACAGAACCTTCTCGTCGACCATGTAGGACACATCTTGAACCTTTGTGTCAGCATAACTCTTCAACCTCGACTGCATTGTACGAAGACACTCCTGAATTACCTTTACCTTCAAGTCTATCCCCAATTGCCTAGCCTCACCTGGCTCAAACTAACCAACCGGAGATCTACATCGCCACCCATACAAAAGCCTCATATGGAGCCATTTGAATACTCGACTGGTAGCTGTTGTTATAAGAAAACTCTGCAAGCAGTACAAATTGATCCCATGACCCTCCGAAATCAATGACAGAAGCACACAATATGTCCTCCAGTATCTGAATAGTGCACTCGGACTGCCCATCCATCTGAGGGTGAAAAGAAGTGCTCAACTCAATTTGAGTACCCAGCACTCGCTGCACAGACCTCCAAAACTGCGAAGCAAACTGATTGCCCCTATCTGAAATGATGGAAACTAGGACACAATGCAAATGAACAATCTCTCGAATATAGATCTCTGCCAACCGCTCTGAAGAATAGGTGGTACACACAGAAATAAAGTGCACGGACTTGGTCAGCCAATCCACAATCACCCAAATAGCATCGAATTTCCTCAAAGCTCGTGAAAGTCCAACTACAAAGTAGTGATCCTCTCTGTTTACCGTGAAAAAATAACAACAATTAAATTTATAAATGGGATTCTAAAAATACGTGATCTATTCTCGAGCTAGTTGTTAGAGTAGATGATGAAAAGAATGTGAAGTTTAACGATAAAATGCAAGCTAAAACAAGGCAGTAATCAAACTGAGGGGCCTATTGCTAGGATGTATTACTGGTCGATGGGGACCTCGGGGTCAATGTCTAGGTCGAGCTCGAGCTATCAGGGCAATCGAGAATTGGATAACAGTTAGGTTATGATCAAGAAAAGCTCTATATAGCCAGTACCAAGCAATAAACAAAGAATAAGTAAGAAAGCAATAAATGCTAAATGGCCTTGAGCCAATGAGGGTAAACGAGTTAGAGAGGAAAGAGAGAGAGGAGATATTATTGCACTTGAGTAGAATAGTTGGAGCTCTGCCTTTACAAGGTGTTAGCAACTCCTCTTTTATAGAAAGAGGGAGCCTAAACTTAGAACAAGATATGCTGCTTGATAAAAGGAATGAGATGGGACAACCGACTATCTTTACGAGGTATGCGCTGGCTGATGTTGAGCCGCTTGAATAGACCCGATTAACCCCGGGTGCATTCTTCGGGAGATTTATGCATTCGTCGAGGCTTCGGTCGACATTATCCTTGGTAGCATACCAAACGATCTTGAGGGAAGTGACTGGCTTGAGATCCCAAGCTTCTGAGATCACCCTTTGAGGCATTTTGTCGAGGAGAAATCGGTCTCCCAGATTTCACCGTGCATAGATAGTCTCCGCGTTTCTTAGAGGAAAGTGATAAGAAATGATTTTGACATCCTACTTCCAGGTCTCCCATAACGATGACGTGTTGACAGTGCAACCCCCTTTTTTCAGGTGTCGAGGCGCTTCGTCTTTCTGCTTCTCCAGGATCACCCAAAATGTCACGACTCTTCGTTCTTCAGAGTTATGACGTTGCTATTGGTTCAGCTTGTACAAACGCATTGATTGCGCCTATTGTTATGCTTTTCGAAGGCGGTAATGGTGCAGTCAGTTACTTTTCCCTCCATATAAATGGGGCTTTTTGTTGTTGGCTTTTTATTCAAACTTCCATTGAAACCCATCTTTTCTTCCTTTCCTGCTGTCTTGAGTTTCTGCCATCTCGTCATGTTTGAGGCCCGTAGCCTTAAGATATTACGCCATGTGCACCTTGGCCCAACTCTCAATCCCTTTTTTGGTTGGCTGAAGTTTTGCTACTATGATGTTGTTGTTGTTGTTGTTGTTATTGCAATTGTTGCTGTCGTTGGCTCGAGGTGATGAGGTAGAGGGTCGATTTCCTCCGCCCCCGAGGGTACTTTGGATTATGCACCGGTTGCTCATGAGGGGGCTCAGATAATACACCGCTGCTCACCCTCCTCCCTCGGCTCGGTGTGTTACACCCGTTTTGGATTCTAGGGGGTGTGTCGGTTGTTTCTGTCGGTTGTTGCCTTCCGGGCCGAGGCAATGTCTCAGGAAGTGGCTTCAAAACGACAGTACTGGCGGAGCTCGTACTAGCCAAAATTTTCACCCAGACACTTCGTGCGTTCTTCCGGCTTCTCCTTCGTCATTTTGCTCTTCTCCCCCGCCTTCCTTTTCTATACCCTGCCTTTTGAAGATGTTATTCCGGGAGGATTAGGATGAGGTCCCCAAGTGGAGCGGACTTGAAAGATATTGTCTTTGAGGTCATATGCCTAAGAGGATGATGACGGAGACGCAACATGAATAGGCTAGATCCTTAGGCTCTTGTTGTATCCATACCATTTGTACTTCTTTATTTTTACGTAAGGATCCCCTGTGGGATTTTGTAATCACATGTAATTAAATCATATGTAATGACCCCCCGAGGGTTGTTGTAAGAGAACACTCGTATAAATATAAAGATATTTTCTTGCTTTCTTCCTTCGACACTTGCTGTATCTCTTTATATTTTTAGCAGCTTCGAATGTATGATCTTGTTTTGTCTCCTGTGATACTGACCTTGGGCACGAGTATTCTTCCCGTCCTTTGGTTGATGAAATGGATTCGCGTGGCGTCCTTCGTGACTTCTCAAACTGGACCCGAATTAGCCCAATAACCTCGGGCCGCTGGGACCCTTTCTCTGCGTGAAAGCATGGATAATATCTCCTGGCCTCATAATAGCCTTCTAGAAGAGACTTGCCTGAGGACTCGAGGTCCCAAGATGCTGGTAACTTCTTGGAGGCGATCTTTGAATGGAGGCCTGGCCGTGCTTCGGGCCACCCTGGTCATTACCCGGAGCCTATTTCGCACGAGTGTTTGTTAGAGACGCCCATTTCTTCGTCAACTAGCCTTCTTTGGAGGAGGCCCTTTGAAGATGTACGCCAATCTTGTGTTTATGAAGGCATTGTTGGCCTACTGGAGTGCTGTTTTTCTATGATGGGGGTCTTTGGGGTTGAGCATTACCTCGAAACTACATGAGGTGCCGATAGTTGGTGCCTTTGGCTAGTGTTGAATCATTCCCGCCCTTCTCACATATAATCGTAAGGTTTCTTCCGATTCCCGGGGGTCTTCGGGGTTTGTTGATTTCATGGTGTCGGTGGGTCAAGACCTTAGTGGCTATTTATTCGGGGAACGACATAGACCGAGCAAGGCAATAAATGAGATGTGCGCTTCATAATCATGAAGTAGCTTTTATCGAGGCGTGATGGACCCGTGCTTCTGAGGAGAGTGCATCATTCGAGCTTGGCGTTCCTGCAGTCCTTGGTTCCGGAGTAGCAGTTCCTTTGGGCTACCAGGAGGGTGCTCGGTCGTCGAGTAGGTTTGCCTGCTTCACTTCGTGGTAAGTTTCATCATGATTCCTCCGTATGTCGGATCTTCCCTTTCTTATTAGGTTTTCCCTCCGTGAGACTCCAACAGACCCAGGATTTAAGCTGCACTGTCAAAGAGCCATACTTTGGGGGGCCCTGGATGAGGGTAGGCCCCCTAGGCTTCTTGGTGAAGGGAAGGAGGGGTCGAGTCAGTGTAGTAGCGGTTCGGGACATATCAGAGCTCATATTACATAAACCTTTTGATGAGGCAAGAGCCTTCTTATGGTAAGCATTTCGCCTTTTCAACCTTTGAGTTTAGACTTTGCTTGTATTTTAGGTGTAGAAGAAAGGCGAAGGCTTAGGAGTACCTTAGGGGCGGAGCCGAACGAGCTAGGAATGCCTGAAGTATCAGGCTCGAGCTTCGATCTAAGTGGACATGATTATGAAGTTGTAGCTTGATTCCTCAAATGATTGGATTGAGAATAACTGATGTCCGGACTGGGATAGTACTAAGCCGGACCGAGGATGAAGAAAGAGTGGTGACCTGTCACCGATGATCGAGCCAGGTTGGAGCGGGCCTTCGAGGGATACGTTCGTCGTAGATCTTTGGGACATGCACTGGAAGAGACCCTTGCCAGGGGTTCCATCCTTCTAGAAGGATTTGCTATGAGCGAAGGTGGTCGAGCATGATACTCGGTTGCTTATTGCCAATGCCACGGAGAGCGAGGCTGAGGCTGGTAGGCCATAACCTTTTGGGGTAGAGCGTAGATTTTGCCACTTTGTATTTTTATTTTTATGGAGCATGCTTGTAGATGAAGAGACTACCTTTCGCGCATATATAAAATGAGAGAAATCTTGAAGTTTTACCTTATTTGTATCTCTTCTCGTATTGCCTTTGACCAAGCGGGCTGGTTTCCATGTTTTGGCGGGATCCTCATAGATCCGGAAGTGATCAGGCAGGCTCGAAGGCTTTTAAGTGCGATCCTTGATGCGAGCAGGCATTGGGGCTTCTATGTTCTTGCTCAACCGTTTAGGCTCAGTCTCTAAGTCAGGACTTTATTTTGATCTCGCCTGTCCTTCAGTCTTCTGTGCCCGTATGGGCGGATGGTGATTGTTCTCATTTATTGCCCTTGGGTATTTCGATGTTTCAGCTATTTTGGGTCCAGTCTTTGAGTCTTTCCGATTCGAGCTTTAATTGACCCTTAAGTTCTTTCCTGCCTGTATGGGCAGACAATGGTGGCCTTTATTTCTCGCCCTCGGGCGTTAGTCGTTTCAACTATTTCGGGTCCAGTCTCTGAGTCGCATTGCGATTCAAGCTTTAATTGACCCTTAGGTTCTTTCCTGCCTGCATGGGCGGTCGACGATGGCCTTTTGTGTTTTGGGTCGAGGTGACCTTTTAGGTGCGTGGCCCGGAGGCTCACTCGACTGGCTACAGTGGCATTTATGCCATGCCCTTAGGCATATTGCAGTTTAACTATCTTGGGTCCAGCCTCCGAGTCGCATTGCGACTCGAGCTTTAATTGACCCTTAAGTACTTTCGATTTTTAAGACCGGCGATAGTGCCTCTTACGCTTGTTTGGTCATTGAGACCTTTTAATATATGGCCTAGAGGCTTGCATAGTTAACTATTTTGGATTTGGTCTCCGAATTGGGCTACGATTCGAGCTCATTTTAATCCTCAAGTTGTCAATTTTCAAGATGGAGACAATGCCTCTTATGCTGTTTGGTCATAGAGACCTTTTAGTATGTGGCCCAGAGGCTTGCATAATTAACTATTTTGGATCCAGTCACCAAATCGGGTTATGATTCTAGCTCATTTTAATCCTCAAGTTGTCAATTTTCAAGCTGGCGACAATGACTCTTACGCTATTTGGTCGTAGACACCTTTTAGTGTGCGGCTAGGAGGCTCGTTTGGCTGGCAAGAATGGCTCTTACGCTGTTTTGCCCGTGGGCTTTTTGCAGGCTTTGTTTTTCGCTCATTAAGGTTTTTTGAAATAGTTTTGCCTGACCCATTGTCGGTTCTGGAAGAACCTCGATTTCAAGTCGTTATCGGTGATATTTTGAGCACCTCAGAAAGTTCATAGCTCATAGGCTGAGTAGGTCGAAGCCTTGTGATTTGGAGCTGATATGGTCGAAGCTCGTTTTTTCCTGTTGAGGGAAGCCTATTTTAACCGGTTCTTTATGAAGTATATTCAAAGTAGTGGCCTACGATTTTTGTTTACCGACGATCGGGCATCCCCGAGTTGCGTTAGTTTGGCTGTATCAGCCGTTTTGACCGTAGTCATATGTGTTCGGCCGGAGCCATTTTTGATCCCGAGTGATAGTTTAGGCGTCTACACCGAGGGTATACCCTTTCGGGACTCTTACAAATGCGACGTATAGCCTAAACTTCGGGATTTTGAATTTCATGCCTGTTAAGGTCTTAAAGTTTGTCATGCCTATTGAGGTCTTACATTTTGTCATGCCTGTTGAGATCTTACAGTTTGTCATGACAATTGAGGTCTTACAGTTTGTGTTTATTTGTAGAATAGATCTAGTTACACCGAGTCTGCCCACTCGGGGTCTTACAGTTTCGGGTTTCCAGTGCTTGGCGATTGGCGATAGTCTCCAAGTTATTGAGTTTGCTTGGGCTCAAAGGCCGTTATTTGTGAGCTCGAAGTTACCTTACTGGGGCTTCATGAGCTCGAAGTTCCGACCTTGGGGTAGTGCGGGTGCCAAATTGTTGACATTAATTCTCCGGGCATTTCGGGATGCATCCGGTGAAGGGTTTCTGCCAGGAATATGCTACGATTTCCTTGTTTGGAGAATGAGATGCTGAAAGATATTATTTGATCCATTGTTGTAATATATATTGTTGTGCTGAGTCGACCTATATCGGGTCAAAGTCGATCGCTAGGAGATTAGCCTTGCCTGAAGTTTTTTCTGACTTCAGAGCTTCGATTCGGAGGCCGCACGAGCGTTTGAACTGCTGGCGTCCGTTCTCAAGTTTTCGGGACATTTCTGGTGAAAGAATTTGTCACGCTACTCTGAGAAGGAGTTCCCTCCCCTCTTTTGACAAAAAATTTATCTTTTGATTGCTCGATACAATAGTGCATGCTTTTGCCAACGGGGCTTGACTATATCGGCCGTTCGGTCCGATACATTGTTTTTCGATAAGAAACCTCATTTGGCATTTTCCAAAACTCCTATGAGGGGGCAGCCTTCCGGGGGGAATGCCCCTCGCTTATTCAAAAGTCAGCCGTAGGGAAAGTCTTGAATGTTTTTGTAGATTCCCCCTTAGGCGGTTCACAGACGTTGCCTCGTTAAAAACCTTGCCGGTAAAAACCCTTCTTCTGTGATAAAAACTCGGTCAAAGGAAAAGAGTGCAACAGGTGTGCCTTTGGAGTGTTGAGGTCTTGCGATAGCACTAGCATTCTGGCAGCTCCGATTGGGTGCCTGCACGAAGGTTAATTCCAAATTTGACAAAATAAAAAAGGGGGGACATTCGTACCTTGAAACGAGATGTGCTGGCGATGCCTTGGGATCAGTCCATTATAATTGCTCGGGGGCGGAGATGCGGCATGGATCTCTACTTTGTTTTGTCAAGCTTGACCGGGGGAGAGACCCGATTTGCCCGTTGGTTTATTCGGGGACGGAGGCATGAGGGTTGGCACCATGCCGTGTACAACGAAAATTTCCCTTGCCGCGTGTTGTTCCCTGTAGACGATTTTGATCCCATCCTTTGTCGGTATTTTTATCACCTGATGGAGGGTAGATGGTACCGCTCTCATGCAGTGTATCCATGGTATCCTAAATAAGGTTTTATACCTCATATCTCCCTTGATGACATGGAATTTGGTGTCTTGGGTTGTGCCGGCCACGGTAACCGAAAGAACGATTTCTCCTTTCATCGTTTTGCTCGCCATGTTGAATCCATTATAGACCCGAGTGGAGGGCACGATTTGTTCGAGCAGTTCTATCATCCTCGACTTGATAATATTGGCCGAGCTACCTGGATCCACCAGTACACATTTTATCTGAAAAGAATTCACAATAAAGGAGATTAACAGGGCATCGTTGTGGGGTTGAGACTGGGCGTCGATGTCCTCTTCACTGAACGTGAGGGCATCTTCAGGGATATATCCTCGAGTCCTTTTTTCTCTGGTGATAGATATTTTTGTTCTTTTCATTACGGGTTCATGTGGGGCATTGGCGCCCCCCATGATCATGTGGATGACCTGTTTCAGCTCGTTTGCCTCGTTTTTCTTGGTTGCCTCCCTTTCTCGGAACTGATTTTTGGCCCAATCACTAAGTAATTCCCGAATGTGTCCTTTGTTGAGTAGTCGAGCCACTTCTTCTCGTAATTGGTGGAAATCCTCGGTCCTGTGACCGTGCGTGTTGTGGAATTTGCACACAAAGTTGTAATTTCTCCGTGAATGGTCCGACTGTAATAACTTGGGCCAATTGGCATCTTTGATCTTGCTGATAGCGTACACGATGTCTGATGCATCGATGCTGAAGTTGTATTCTAATAAGTGGGGCGCGCTTGTTGGTGCTAAGTTTCGATCAAACCTGGTTCTATTGATGAGCCCTCGAGGGTCCTATCTTCGATCTATCTTCCGATTATTGCGAGGTAGGTTGCGTCTTGGGGCGTTCCTTCTGTGTTCGAGGTGCACTTGGTACCTTCCTTTGTTTGGTTTCGATTCTTTTGCCAGTAGTCTATTTGGGTACACTGAGCTCGAAGGGGCTCCCAGTTGGTCATCCTCGGCCCTGATCTTTGACTGGTATCGGTTGTGGACGTCTAACCAGAGTTCTACTTCAGCTATTTCGAGACCACCGAACTTCATTCGTTCAGGACTTGGGTGAAGGCTTGCACTGCCCAATCGTCGGAGACTGGCGGTAGCTCTATCCATTCCATCTGGAAGCGGGACACGAATTCTCACAACATCTCATTCTCTCTTTGCTTGATTTTGAAAATGTCAGACTTCCTCGTTGCTATCTTGATGGCTCCAACATGTGCTTTTACGAAGGAGTCTGCTAACATGGCGAATGAATCTATGGAGTTGGGAGCCAAGTTGTGATACCACATCATGGCCCCTTTCAAAAGCATTTCTCCGAATTTTTTAGCAGTACAAACTCGATCTCGTCATTCTTTTTATCATTTCCTTTTACTGTGCAGGTATAGGCAGTAATGTGTTCGTTGTGGTCAGTGGTACCGTTGTATTTAAGGAGTTCTGGCATCCTGAATTTTTTATGAATGGGCTTCAGGGCCGCTTCCTCAGGGAACGGCCTCTGTATGAACTTCTTCGAATCCAAACCTTTTAGGACGGGGGTGCTCCCGGGATCTGATCCACCCTAGAGTTGTAGGTCTCGACCTTTTTATCGTTGGCTGCAATTATTTTCTCACCCGATTTGATCCTTTTGGTGAGGTCCTCGAGCACCTTCACTATGGCAGGGTCGTCCACTGACCCGTTATTGCTTGACCTCTCGAGTACTTTCTCGGCGGGTGGAGCTATCTCTGGTGCCGCTGTGCTGGGAGTCTTCAGATAGCTTTGCAACTAGGCAATGGATAGTTGCTGTGCCTGCAACATTTCAAAAATAACATGAACACTAACTTTTTGTTCTTCGCGAGTTGGGGTTTTTTGAGCTTCCTATCGGCCATCGTACCGTATGCTCATGTGAGTGTGAGAAGTTTCATCGATTTGTTGTGCATCCTATGAATTTGCGTCCGCTAGAATCGGTCTAGGCACGTTATCGGGATTCTGTGGTGGTGCTCTAGCGTCCGAGATAACTACACCATTTTCCTCGTGGTTTTCGAGGTTGTCGTTCTCGACTCTGTTTACTGAGCCAGACATTTTGCACTGAAATCAAAGGGGTCTCGGACAAGAAAACGTGTGAAAGATAATGTGTTTTTGTGCAATAAAACCAGCAAGAAAATAATCACTATTAATTTTTAGCCCCACGGTGGGCGCCAACCATTTACTGTGAAAATAATAACGACAATTAAATTTTTAAATGGGATTCCAAAAATACGTGATCTATTCTTGAGCTAGTTGTTTGAGTAGATGATGCAAAGAACATGAAGTTTAACGATGAAAGGCAAGCTAAAATGAGGCAGTAATCAAACCGAGGGGGCCTGTTGCTCGGATGTAGGACTGGTCGATGGGGAGCTCGAGGTCAATGACTAAGTCGAGCTTGAGCTATCAGGGGCAATCAGGAATGGGATAACATTTTGGTTATGATCAATAAAAGCTCTATATAGCCAGTACCAAGTGATAAACAAAGAACATGTAAGAAGGCAATAAATGCTAAATCCTTAAGCCAGTGAGGGCAAGCGAGTTAGAGATGAGAAAGAGAGATGAGATATTATTGCACTTGAGTAGAATAGTTGGAGCTCTGCCTTTAGAGGGTGTTAGTGACTCCCCTTTTATAGAAGGGGGGGGGGAGTCCAAACTTAGTAAATGATATGTTGCGTGATAAAAGGAATGGGATGGGACAACTGGCTAGCTTTACCATGTCTGCGCGGGCTGATGTCGAGTCGCTTGAATAGACCTGACCGATCCTGGGTGCATTCTTCGGGAGATTTCTGCATTCGTCGGGGCTTTGTTCGACATTATCCTTGGCAAGGTACCAGCCAATCTTGAGGGAAGTGACT
This sequence comes from Nicotiana tabacum, assembly GCF_000715075.1. NCBI lineage: Eukaryota > Viridiplantae > Streptophyta > Magnoliopsida > Solanales > Solanaceae > Nicotiana > Nicotiana tabacum. The sequence continues at coordinate 29,991,484 of NC_134085.1, forward strand.
GGCTCGAGATCCCGGGCTTCCGGGATCACCCTTCGAGGCATTTTGTCGAGGAGAAATTGGCCTCCGAGATTTCACCGTGCACACTCTCCCACTTCCACTCTGGAATATCCATCTGTTGAAGCAAACCACCCGATCTCTGGTGGGGTCATATTTCACCTGCTGACAATTGAGATACCGAGCTACAAATCCCACAATGTCTTTCTTTATTATTTTCCACCAATAATGTTGTCTCAGATCCTGATACATCTTCGCGGCACCAGGATGGATGGAATACCGCAAGTTGTGGGCCTCCTCCAGAATCAACTCCCGAAGCACATCCACATTGGGCAACAAATCCGGCCCTGCATCCTCAACACACCATCATCACCAATGGTCACATCTCTAGCATCATCATGTTGAACTCTGTCCTTAAGGAAAAGCAAATGCCGATCATCATACTGGCGCTCTCTGATGCGATCATATAAGGAAGACCGAGAAATCACGCAAGCCAATTCCCGACTGGGCTCTGAAACATCTAACCTCAAGAACCGATTGGCCAAGGCCTGAACATCAACTGCAAGAGGTTTCTCCCCAACTAGAATATATGCCAAACTCCCCATACTCACCGCCTTTCGGCTCAAAGCATCGGCCACCACATTGGCCTTCCCCGGATGGTACAATATAGTGATATCATAATACTTAAGCAACTCCAACCACCTCCGCTGCCTAAAATTGAGATCCTTCTATTTGAACAAGTGATGGAGGCTACGATGATCAGTAGACACCTCACAAGACACACCATACAAGTAATGCCTCCAAATCTTCAACACGTGGACAATGATCGCTAACTCCAAATCATGAACAGGGTAGTTCTTCTCATGGGGCTTCAACTGGCGAGAAGCATAAACAATAAATCTACCCTCCTGCATCAATAAACAACAAATACCAACCCTCGAAGCATCACAATACACGGTATATGAACCTGAAGCTGATGGCAAAACTAACACTAGAGTTGTGGTTAAGGCTGTTTTGGGCTTCTGAAAGCTCTCATCACACTCGTCTGACCATACAAATGAAGCACCCTTCTAAGTCAACTTGGTCAAGGGCGATGCAATAGATGAGAATCCCTGAACAAACCGGCGATAATAGCCCGCCAAACCAAGAAAGCTGCGAATCTTTGTGTCTGAGGACGGTCTGGGCCAACTCTGAACCGCCTCTATCTTCTTTGGATAAATCTGAATACCCTCACTACACACCACGTGCCCCAAGAAAGCCACTAAGCTGAGACAAAACTCACACTTGGAGAATTTTGCATAAAGCTTCTCCTCCTTCAATCACTGCAACATAACTCTCAAATGCTACGCATGCTCCTCCTAACTAAACGAATACACCAGAATATCATCAATGAATACTATGACAAACGAGTCAAGATAAGGCCGGAACATGCTGCTCATCAAATGCATGAACGTTGCTGGGGCATTGTTCAGCCCAAAAGACATTACCAAGAACTCATAATGACCATATCGGGCCCTAAAAGCTGTCTTAAGAATATCCGAGTCCCTGATCTTCAACGGTGATAACCTGAACGTAGATCAATCTTGGAGAACACCCCTGCTCCCTGAAGTTGGTCGAATAAATCATCAATGGGAGGCAAATGATACTTGTTCTTAACTGTTACTTTGTTCAATTGTCTATAATCAATTCACATCCTCATAGTGCCATCCTTCTTCTTCACAAATAGAACTAGCGCACTCCAAGGTGACACACTAGGACAACTGAACCCCTTATCAAGGAGTTCTTGAAGTTGCTCACTACTAGAAATTAAGCCCATGGAAAACCTTTCAAAATTGCACCTATAGATACCAAAACTGCCCCTGTAGGGCTAATGGGTCGATTTATAATACGTTCCGAGATTCAGCGTTACAATAGGTCAACTGGAACGGTTATTTGTAATGGTTTGCAAACCATCTCTGTATACGACTATTGTAATGGTTATAGCTGCAAGCATTGACCAGTCGATGGGAACGGTTTTCTATTGTATTGGAATGGTTATAAATTGTTGTGTTATAATTATACTAATGACTTTTTAAGTATATTACGATGGTTTGCATGATATATTGTAACGGTTTTTTATATATTGGAACAATTATCTGTATCATATTGTAACAGATATTGCAACATATTGCACGATTATTACAGGGGTGCTATTGCTGTTTGCTAGGTCTATTGGAATGGTTATATTGTCTATCGTAACAATTCATTATTATAATATGTAATATTTCTAGAAGCAAAATGAGAACTATTTTCCTATGCAATGAAATTTTATACACTATAACTTATAGAAACCACGAAATAAGATTAAAATATCTAACTCGCTTTATCCATATACAAAAACAAAATATGAATACATTGTTTGATCATCAATTAAAAAGTCAAAAATAGATGAGTTTTAATTTGCATACAAAAAGTTCTAAACTAAAATATCCTTGAACATGATGATAGAAAGTCTAACAATGATAAATAAAACTCAAGTAAGGTCTTCATCACTACTTTCATCCGCAATCGATGCACCTACAATATTCAATTAGAAATAATTAAACAAAGAAACTTTTAAGATAATTGAATAACAAATTGTTGAATGACCAATTTGAAAACTCAAAAAATTTCTAACTCTCTAAATTTTTAAAATTTTCGGCAGAGTTTCCTTTGTAAATACGACTATCCCAAATATTTTAACCCGCTCAAAACAATATTATGTTATACAAAAGTATAATTTTCAACTCTCCCGTCTGTTACAATGATATTTAACAACATATAACAAACCAAAATTAGCAACAGAAAAACCATATCAAATAGCTCTCCAAACCATATCAAACAACTCTCCAATCTGTTATCTTTGGGGCAACAATCTGCCTTAACATCTTCGAACACTATTACATCACAAAACAACATCACAACTAAATTATTCAACCTGCTCAAGTAACAGCCACTCCAGTCGCAACCTCATCAAAATAATTAAGTGTAGCACATGAAGTACCAACCTAAGATAGTATATCTCACAAAAATTATTAAATTCAATGAGTTAATACCTGGAATGAGTTGGCCTTCTTTGTTGGTACCGGTAGATAGATGACAGATTGGTTGCAATGCTGTTTGCTGAGCAGATGAAGCTTCTCCCAATGAATTATCATCCAATGCCACTAGAATAATGTTAGCATCAATATCAACTCCTGAACTCTGAAGTCATTCAAGGACATCTGCAACAACTTCTTGACGGATAGTTGCCTTTTTTTCCTCATTTTTTTCCTCCATTCATTGTATCTTCTCCTCCAATTTTTGTATAGAATTTTAAGTATTTAAAGAGGGTTCAAAACATCCTACTTTCCCTCTCAATGAAGTTCTATAACCCCCCGTCAATATAATCTCAGACGTCCTGGATGTTTAGGTCCCATGAGAGATGCAAATGCCTCTACGGACTCATTGCCATTTTCATTTAGTTGTGCTTCAATTTCCTTCATTTCAGCCTACAAAGCAAATACAAAAAATATAGTTCAAGTAAATAAAAAGTAAACAAATAGAAACAAATAATTTATCTCGATATAACATTAGTTAAATATAATTCGCACAATTTTACTAGTTGTATCATCATCCGAGGACTTGTGTGATCGACTGAAGCTACAAAAACTTACTTTGCTGATAAAGGATCCGAAGTTTCCTTGTCGTTTTCATAGTTACATGAAAGTGAGTTAGCATTCCTACTGATCTGCCATGAACAAAATAAAAGCTAAAACTGAAATTCTTTTGCCATGATTTGATAGTTACACACCAACTTAGAGCGAACTAAAGCAAAACTTCTTTTTTCCATCAGTGTGAGGATTCTTCAACTTTTTCCTATTCTCAATGTTAGTTTTAGACATTTTCTGCAATCAGAAAGAAACATCAAACAATAACTTACAAGTAGGACTCGAGAATTATATATTAAACACAATATAAGGGAAATGAAAGAACATTGAAAGAAAGAAAAAATAGTAGGAACGAGGAGATGGATTGTCATTGCTTGCAAAGAAAAATAGTAGCAGCATCTCATCATGTTACTGACATGGTCGAGGAAGATGTTCAACATGTCGAAAAATTACAAGATGATGCTACTTGCCAGGGACTTTTTGAATGCAAAGAAGAAATGGTTATTCTGGTTACTCTTTATTCTGGTGTCAACTATCAAGCAATGGTTATTTCATGTCTATCTGAATAATTAGATTATGGGATTCATATACATACTTGTGATATACTGATGGTTGCACTTTCGGACAACAAGCTGGTTGGCCCGTATAATGACTGAAAAATGGAAAATCTGTAAGTGTTGACCGTGAGTATATCTCGTAATGTTTATTTTAACAACCAATTCTTCTGCCTTTGCATACTTGATATATCATTACCTTTTAGGAGAGAATGGTATACTCCATGTGCTCACTGCTTTACTCTCTCTAGCCTCTAGGTAGCTCGGTAGTTACACATGGGAAGGTTCATCCATTATTTTGTCTACAAAATCAATTTGTTTTCAGCTAATATGTATTGTTTCTTATTATACATCCTTAGTTTCTATATTATAATAAACAATCTCCTACTTATATAAAAATCAAATCTGATCTCGTTTGTAAATAAATACCTTCATAAAGGAGAAGAATAAGGAGGCAGTGAAGAAGAAGAAGCAAAAGAACGGAAAAAACCCATTACCAAGATGTTATCAATGCACTGTATCTTCCTTAAATTTGTAACTTAATACTTTATTTGGGTATGTCCACTATCTAGAGAAGTATTTAAGCAGAATTCTCTATTTATCTCACTATGTTATTTTACCTGATAAGAGTTTTTTGTAAGAATACTACAATGTATGCACATAATTCTTTATGCTAGAGAAGAAGTCAAGTCTTGTGTGGATTGTACATTTGCGGATTTTCCTTGATAAGATCAGTTGGAGATTGGTGGTACGAGGTTTAAAGGCTCTTGATTGTGTGTCAAAGGTTTAACTATCCTTTTTGAAATTCTCTTTAATCTATGAATATTACCTTTAAAGTACCAGCACAAAAATTAGTTCTAAGTACCAACAATAACAAAGAAAAACGAGGCAGTGATGATTTTGTTAAGAATATTAGTGCTCGAAGGCAAGCTATTATGAACAAATTGGCAGAGGGGTTAACAGGCCGTCAAGCACTTAGAGCCAGCACTTCTAAACTACATTTTTCCAGTCCACATGTGGAAAAAATCATCAAGGATACTCAGTCTGTCCCTCTCACATTATTTAGACAATGCATATTACATAGTTTTAATTTTACTAAAGTACTAATACTGTCAGACTACAGTAGCATCAAAGAAGTAGACAACTAGAAGCAACTGAAAACATTTATAGTAGCATTCCTAAAGCAGATAAAGAAGGGAAAGACACCAGCAATGGCAAAAAAGAAGGAGAAAAGAAGAAGAAGAAGAAGAACAAGAAGAAGAAGAAGAACAAGAACTTTAAGAAGATGTTCAAGAAGATGAAGAAGAACAAGTAAAAAGTTACATACCTGGAGTTTTTCAGAGTTCCAGTACATAAAGAGTTCCTTAAACTGAGAAACTAGAACATCTTCAGGGATATGTTGCATTCAAGCTTCATCATTTTTATAGGCGTCAAAGTGATCTTTTTTCAATCCACTCTTGTACTTTCTCCAGGCAGCTTGAACAGATTCCAAAATATATTTTTTTCCAGCTTCGAGAATATCATATTTATCATACAATTGGTGTCAAATCTGTTAGTGCAGAAAATATTAAAGATTTTTAACTAAAACTTAATAATTAAGAAGTCCTAACCTTGGTATATTCCCATATATCCTCTTTTGTGTCCATCTTCCTCCAATCCAAAATATCAAGATAACATAGAGTTGCATTCATTCCCAATGTGCCGAGGAAGCTTCCAAGTTCTATCACAACGTCTTCACTAGGACCGATGGATTGATTAAAGTTGTTAAGTAAAATCAATTTACGCTCATGTCGTCCATGTACACTTTTCATCTTTGTTTTACCTTTTTTTTGTGTGATTAGAAGGGCATTCAACTATTTGAACCAAAGAAAACCACCAAATCACTATTGTTAATACATTTTTTTATGACTGAAATAGGATGTAAATATTTTTAGATAAAGTCTATATGTTCTTACCTTGTTCTTCACATTGTTCATCTTCGATAGCAGTTGTAGAATCCAACTAAACTTGTTCCTCTAACTGTTCCTTTATTACTTGCATTGTAGGAGTGGTTGATCTTGTTTGTACATGGACTACTACTCCTGAATATTGTGGCACTAGCAGATTCTCTTCGATGATATTCGAATGCTCTTTGTTTGATTGTCTAGCAGAAACAACATATTTTGCAGAGGTGGTTGATCTAGTTTGTACATGGACTACTTCCCCTAGATATTGTGGCAGATTCTCTTCGATAATATTCGGCCGCTCCTTGTTTTATTGTCTAGTGAGAACAACATATATTCTGCTAAATGAAGTCCTTATTTGGCTTGCCAAAGATGCCATTGTTCCGGATTTTGTGTATGTCGCGCTTGTCTTTCGTTTGGGCTTTGAAGGTCTTTATTGACTTATGTCTATCAAATCTGATGAACAATACAAATAAAAATAGCTTTATTATGTATTATATAAATGACAATAGTAGAATGACAATAGTAGAAATTCCAAATAAAGTGCAGCTTCATATGATATGTTAAGGATATGCATATGATAGTTTCAGAGTAAACTATGGCAATGCGCTGCATATTATAGTTTTAGAGTAAACTATGGCCTCACATGGTAAGTTGGAAAAGATGCATATATGATGGTTTCTAAGTAATGATTTCAGATTGCAAGACAAGGAAAAGCCAAGGGAAAAGTGAAAACAAAGGTCAAGAACAAAATTTAAAACAAAAGCAACAATGACGACAGAGAAAAAGTAGTGAAAGAAGATAAAATAGCAACAATAGCAAGCAGAATATATGCATCAACAACAAAGTGAAAGAAGAATAAAAGAAGCACCGGGACTATCATCTTGTCTTAAGTCTAATTTCTTGTCTTAAGTCTTGTCTATTCAAAGACCAATTCTGCTTGCTTAAGCACCAGAAGAACAAAAGAAGCGCCAGAATATTAGCAATTTGGCACAACACTATAGAGTTATACCAAAATTAATATCCATGTCCGGTGGCATGCCCGACAGGTCTGCGAGAAATACATCAGGAAAATCCCTCACAACAAGGACAGAATCAATACTGGGAGTCTCTGCACCGATATCCCTCACAAAGGAAGATACGAAAGACATCCCTTCCCAACCATACGCTGGGCCTTCAAGAATAAGGTCACTCTACTGAGAACATAATCAGTCAAACCTCGCCACTAGATATGTAAAACACCCGGTATAGCCAATATGACTGTCTTGGCATGATAGCCTAGAATATCACGACATGGAGATAGCTAATCCATACCCAAAATGACATCAAAATCCACCATACACAATAATAAGAGATCCACTCAGGTCTCCAAACCCCTAATAGTCACCACACACGACCGATACACACGGTCTACAACAACAGTATCGCCCACCAGAGTAGATACATGAATAGGTGAAACAAGAGACTCATGGGGCACATCCAAATAACGGGAAAAGTATGATGACACATAAGAAAAGGTGAAACCGATATCAAATAATACAGAGGCATCTCTGTGGTAGACTGAAACACTACTTGAAATCACAACATCTCGGGTAGCAGCATATGGTCTACCTATGAGGGCATAGAAGCAAGCCTGACCACCACCTGATCGATCTCCCCCTCTAGGGCGACCCCTAGCTGACTGACCTCCACCCCTAGCTGGGTGGGTGTGTGGTGAAGTAACTGGAGCTAAAGTCGAAAGCTGACCCCTCTACTGAGACGAACCATCATGAAGATGAGGACATTGCCTCTTCATATGCCCAAACTCTCCACACTCATAACAACTCCCCTGTGCTGGAGATAGGTACTGAAGGGAACCCCTAGCACCAAAATGACCAGTAGAAGGACCTGGTATGGAAGAACCTTGAACTGATGGAGCATGGGACAAACTCTAGAAAGGGCACTCAGTGATGAACGACCCTAATGAGAACTATGAGAACCATGACCCGACGATGCCCCACGATAACATGGGTGAGCTGAATGAGCCTGCCTGAATAGATGACCTCTATACTGCTGGAACTAACCCCTCGAAGGAGCACTACTAAAGCGACCAGATCCCCTGAAGCCTCTTGGACTCCCTATCCTCTTGCTCTTGGTGGAAAACCGACTCAATCTCACAGACGATGTCAACAACCTCCTCGAAAGTAGCACCTGTCACCCTATCCCTAGTCAGGAGAATCTGAAGCTGATATATGAGGCCATCAACAAACCTCCTAGTCCACTCTCGATCTGTGGGAACCACCCAGACCATATGATGAGCTAACTCAGAGACCCGCATCTCATACAGCATCACAGTAATCTCTCCCTGATGCAATTGCTCGAACTGCCTACACAGCTCCTCTAGGTGAGACTGTGGTACATATTTTTCGAGAAAGAGAACAGAGAAGTGCTACCAGGTGAGGGGCGCTACACCAATAGGCCTACGCCTCTCATAAGCCTCCCGACAAGTGAAGGCAGCCCCATAAAATTGAAAGGTAGTGAATGCTACACAACTGGCTTCTAGAATACCCGTTGTACGAATCATCCTCTAGCACTTATCCAAGAAACCCTGGGCATCCTCGCCCTCTGCACCGCTGAAGTCGGAGGCTGAAGTTTGCCAAACCACTCTAATCGACGTTGCTCATCGTCCAACATAATTGGTACTACATACTCCTGAGCTGGTGCAACCGGTTGGGCTGGAGGTGCCCTTGGTGTCTAAAGTCCCTGCACAACCTTCTTAGGTGTGCGAGCAACGAGAGTGTAGGTGCCTCCCCCGACCTGAGAAGTGGCTGCGGTCGTAGTAACTGAGACCGCCTAACCCAAACCGGTACACACTGATAAAATCTGAGCTCAAGCCTCCTAAAGTCATTAAATCACTATAGGCACAACTGTTGCCTAAGCTGATGCTGCTGTAGCATCCACAATTTGGATATGATCTTGAACTAGGGTAGCTGGTGGAACTGCAGGTGCTGCCTTAGCTGCTCTAGTGGCCCCAGCTGGTGGTACTGGTGGTCGTCCATCCTGCCCGATAGCACGTGTTCTCACCATCTGTGAGGGAATTGAATAACAGAAGTTTAGTACTCGGATCAACAGATTCACTCGACAAGAATTTCAAGAATATGAAGTTTTTTCCTAAAGGTTCTGCATCCTCTCGAGGATAAATACTGATGTTTCCGTACCGATACATGAGACTCTACTAAACCGGCTCATGACTCGCGAGAACTTTTTCACCTAGGCTCTGATACCAACTTGTCACGACCCCAACTACCCGATCGTGATAGCGCCTATCACACTACTAGGCAAGCTAACCCAAACATTTATCACAACCCTTTTTCTTTTATAAAGCCATTTTTCTAACACGGGTTTAAATACCAATTTTTATAAGAATTGTTTAAAACGACTAAATATGTGCAGAAATCAATAAAACATAAGACAACACAGCCCAAAAATCTGGTGTCATGAGTCTAGAGCCTCTAACATATACAAATCTGACTATCTGATACAAAACAAGTCTAAAATGTAGAATGAAACAAGGATAGAGGAAGAAAGTAGGGTTGTGGATGTCATGCAGATACCTTGCAATCTCCGAAAAACTCTTGATAAGCTGAGGACCCTCACTCTGCCGCTCTGGCACCTGGATCTGCACACAAGGTGCAAGGAGTAATGTGATTACTCCAACTCAGTAAGTAACTAAAGTAAATAAGGTGTGAAAGTAGTGACGAGCAGTTAAAAATTGTATAAATCAATAAACAACAGGATAATAGATCAAACTCCATAGTTTAAAACCAGTTTCATCGTAAAATCATCAATTTCAGTTTAAATACTTGAAATCATATACTTAGCAATTTTTCCAACAGAGGCTTATTTAAAGGAAGAGTGAAATCAGTGAAAATATCATATCTGGGCCCCTCGGGCAAGGTATCACTCAGAATATGTCCTCTCGGGCAACCTCCCAGTTATTTGTGACTCAGCTCTCGTCACTCAGTACAAAATCTCAGCACTTAGGCTCATGAATATGTCATAATAATAATAATAATAATAATAATAATAATAATCATAGTAACCGCTGCAGCGTGCAACCCAATCCATAATTTATAGTCTACTATGCTCACTAGGTGTGTACAGACTACGGAGGGGCTCCTACAGCCCAAGCGTCATATCGTTGTGGCGCGCAACCTGATCCAATATATATATCACTACGGCATGCAGCCCAATCCATATAAGTATCACCGCGGCGTGCAATCGGATCCATATTCTATACATATATAAATATCCTCACCATTAGGTTCTCAAACTGTCTCAGTCATTAACCTCACAGATGGGCACAACAGTAGAAATTAGGGAACTCAGTCCAAACAATCCTCACATTTAGAAGTAGAGTGATAAAACTATTTTTAAACCATAAACAGGTAAAACATGACTAAGGATATTCTTTTAACAAATAGAGTGAGAAAAAAACAGTAAAAATACCCCTAAGGGTCTCAACAGATAGGCACAAGGCCCCAAACATGTCATACAACCCATAATATAGTATAAATGACTAAAGTACGGAATATCTTAAGGTTCCAAATCAAATACACGGCTTAATAGTCGCTACGGGATGGACCAAGTCACAATCCCTGCCGGTGCACGCCCACACACTTGTCACCTAGCATGTGCGTCACCGCATTTATCAAAAAAATTCAGATACCGGATTTTGTACCCTCAGTTTAAGATTTACAATGGTTACTTACCTTAAAATAGTGAAAATACTACTCCGCGATGCCTTTGCCCCTCGAATCGGCCTCCACTCGCATTGAATCTATCCAAAATCAGAATCACAGCGTCAAAATTTGCTAAAGGAACGAAGCCCAAGCGAAAATAATCAATTTACAACATAAATTCCGAAATTGACAAAACCTGACCCCCAGGACCATGTCTCGGAATTCAATAACTTTTACATCTATAGATTCCTTATGTCCCCACAAGTTCATACATACCAAGAACACTGAAATCGAAGTCCTAATAACCCCGCAAATTCCCATTTTAAAGTCTCTTAATCTCAAGCCCTAATCCTTAATTTTTCTTCCTTAATCTCCAGTAATACCATGATTAAACAATGGAAAAATGATCATAAACCCAAATAATGAAGCTTAGGGAACTTACCCAACTGATATCCCTTGATTTCTCTTCAAATCCACTGCCTTAGCCTCTTTCCCGTCTTCAAAAATGGAGAACTTAGCCAAATTTTGCGAAGAAAACAATATATACCTTCTGGACCAGGGATTCCGCACTTGCGGCCCAGATACCGCTTCTGTGGTACCGCATTTGCAGTCAATTAGCCGCTTCTGCGGCTTTACCTTAATGGTCCAAAACCGCATCTGCGACCAAGTAGCCGCACATGCGCCATTGCATGTGCGGTCAGCTAACCGCATCTGCGGCTCCTGCCCTTCTCCTCCATGACCACTTTTGCTGTCCTTTCCTTGCATTTGCGGCATCCACCTGCGATCCCCAATCTGCAGGTGCGGAAATACCAGAACAGAAAAATCTACAGCTTCTTAAATTTTCCAAACTCTCCGTCAACCATCTGAAACCACCCCGAGGCCACCGGGACCTCAACCAAAAGCACCAACATATCCAAAAACCTTATTCAAGCTTGTATCAATCTTCAAAACACCTCAAACAACACCGAATCAACCAAAATATCAAGCCTAAGTTTCCAAAATCTTCAAAATTACGATTTTGATCAAAAACCCAACTAAACCACGTCCGAATGACCTGAAATTTTGTACACACCTCCCAAATGACACAACGGAACTGCTAAAACTCTTGGAATTCCATTCTGACTCCTATATCAAAATCTCACCTATCAACTAGAAATCGCCAAAAATCCAATTTCGCCAATTCAAGCCTAAACCTACTCCGAACCTCCAAACCTCATTTTGATCACGCTCCTAAGTTCCAATCACCTCCCGAAGCTATCCAAACCATCATAACTCACATCCGAGCCCTCGAACACATAAGTCTACATCCGGTTGACTTTTCCAGCTTAATCTTCCCAAAAGAGACTAAGTGTCTCAAACCTTAACAAATCCTTTCCGAACCAGAACTAATCAACCCGATCACATATAGATCCATTAGACAAAGAAATAAGAAGCACAAATGGGAGAAACGGAACGGTAACTCATGAGAAGATTGGCCGGGTTGTCACATTAAGTGTCATGAATAACCTTGATTTGAGGGAAATATGAATTGATTGGTCTATTTGCTACATTATTTTTAAATGGGGACACCATGTATGCAAGGTGAGAGTGTAGAAATGTGGTCATGAGTTAAGTATGTGGGTTGGGATACATAGTTGTTTGTCTTCAATAACTTTATGACTTCATTTATTCCATGTTACTATGTGTTATATGTTTTAGTTATTACTTTCCTTTAATTGTTAATTTTTCGTCACATGCCTTAATTTGCTATATGTTTTCATGTATCCTTGTCTTCGTTCGTTAACTGCCTTTACTTGCCTTATATATTTGTATGTGGTTAGATAGTCACTTTTATCAAGCTTATGTCTTTATTTGTTTAATTTCCTTATTGAGTTTTATTATCAAATATGTCGTAGTTGGTTTTAGTATTATATTTGGGATTGGATTGTACGCAACAACGAATATTGATATTGTTTTTGGGATCGGGTTGCAAGACGCAACAAATATTAATATTGTGCTTGGGATCGGGTGGCATGCTGCAACAGTGTTGATGTTGTATATGGAATTATGTTTCATGCCGCAACAAATATAGATATGGTATTTGGGATTGGGTTGCACGTGGCAACGAGTATTAAAATGATGTTTGGAATCGGGATGCACGCCATAATGCTATTTGTATTTATGTATGTGTGTATCGAGTTGGGCACTGCAATAGAGAAGATATGTTCTGACTGTTGTTGACTGTTGGTTTTGTATCCATGTTGTATTGTGAATTAGAGCATAGATGATATTTTAGGGCCCTTTGTGGTGTATTTTCTATCTTGGTTTTCATGCTAATCCTTTCTTCTCTATCCTGCTATTGTTTTCACTTATACTCGTACATGTTTATAGTGAGTGTGTTGTTTTATAATAATGACTACTTTGTAGAGGTTAGGCTCGGCACTTACAGAGCATATGGGGTTGCTTGTACTTATAATACACTTCTGCACTTATGTAGATTTTTGTATTGGTACCAACATCGTTTAGCGGAGGCTTGCTCAGACTGTCATTATCTGGAGACTTGAGGTAGAGTTGTACGATGTTCGCAGACCCTAAATTCCCCTTCTTATCATTATATTGTTTATTTCATTCCAATGATTGTATTTTATTTTTCCTCCTATTTGTAGAACTTTTAGCAGTTCATGTACTTCTGACTTCAGATTATAGGTTTAGACTATTGTTATACCCCATGTTTTCGTACGTAAAAGTATGTCGCAAGTTAATTGATGTAACCTAATGATTGAGATCAACTTTGAAAGTACAAAAAACAAGCTAATCATGTCAACTTGGAGGTTACAAATATGTAATATCATGAATATCAAGTACCAAGAGGGTTGGAAATCATAGAACTTAAACGAATTGAAGAAAATTAGTTTCATCAAAAGTCAACAAGTTGGAAATATTGTAAAATGTACTTTTGGGGTAAGACTAGGGTGATCAACATGATAAGAAGGTTATAATATGAGTTATTTTATTCGTATCATAGTTGTGTGTTATGTTTTGAAGTCAAGCGAGTTGTGGAACAAAAGTTTGCGAAGGTCCTCAGAAGTTACATTCATAAATGTGCTGAAAATTAGGTCAAATGTAACTAAGCTTTTCTCCCATTATACTTGGAATTACTGGATGATCCATTTACTAAATTTACGATCTACGAGTTTAGTTTCTAACACATTAAACCATTGGTAAATACGACATCGGAGTAGAGAGATGTTCATGTTTTTGCGATGAGTAAATACGACATCGGAGTAAATACTTGGTTTGTGGCTGAGCTTCACCTATTTTTATCTCGTTTTTGGGATGAGTGTTTCCCATAAAAATGGTAATAACAATTAAAATTGTAAAAGGGACTGTAAAAATATGCGATCTTTCTTTATGCTAGTTTATTAGAGCAGTTGATGCTAGGCGTATGAGGTTTAATGATGAAATACAAACTAAAATGGGGCAGTAAACAAACCGAGAGGTTTGCTGCCCGAGCTTCGGATTGATCGATGAAAGGCCTCGAGGTTGATACTCGGCTCGAGCTTGAGCTATTGGGGGTTACCGGGAAGGGGATAACAGTTAAAATATAATTAAAGAATGCTCTTTATGTCCAATATCAAGCAATAAATGAAGAACAAGTATGAAAGCAATAAATGGAAAGAGTAACCTCGAGCGGGTAAGTTAGAGAGAAAAAGGAGAGATAGAGAGAGAGAGAGAGATTATTGATCTTGTATGGAATGGTTGGAGAAACAGCATCCCTTTACAAGGTGGTGAGAATCCCCTTTATATAGGAGGAGAATCCTGTTATAGTTTAGTGTTCATTAATTATAAAAGCATGGAGATGGGACGACAAGAAACGATGCCTCGACACAGGCTCTGAGTAGGCCAGCTCCGTAAGACTTAGCCGCGTGCCTTGGGAATACCCCTTTTTGCTCTAGCCTCGATCTTTCTCTTCATTGAGTCGGGCCTCGATGAGCCCCGAGGGATGGGACTCATTCGCAACTCCACGTCCTCGGGGTCTCGAGATATTCTTCCAAAGTGACTCGATAGCAAGAAATTAGGCCCTCTGATTTTGCCGCATACAATGAGCTTTGCTCAATTTTTTACCTCCTTCTATCATCACACTCTCCAAACCCTTCCAAATAGTTTCCTTATGTTTCCAAACTAATTTCAAAAAAATACACCATAATCCAACATCAAAGTTACCCAAAGGTGAAGAATAACCCCTCTATGGTGTTCTGATGTTAATAAGGATGATGGTGAGTTAATTTAAGCTTGGGGTTCGAATTTTATGTACTGCCTAAGGTATGTTTAAAATCTTTTTGATGGTTTTTAAGGTTAATTACATATTAGGTGTGGTGTTGGAGTGAAATATTACAAGATATCACTTGAAAGGGGAAGAGATGTTGTTAATATACATATATATGTATATAATGTTGTTCTTGCTGGAAAATTGGGAAAATAACTTGATTATTATATGGTTTCTGTTGTTATGCATATATATATATATATGTTTATCAAGTGAATTGGTGAAAGAAACATACAATACTATTGATTTGAAGTGAAGATTATCTTAAGTCACTTTTATGGTGTTGTATTGCCATTGAGGGCTGTTGTAAGCTAAATATAACTTGGATTTCAACTTGAAGATACTGTAGGAGGTGTGTGAATTGTGTTCTTTCATGTTGTTAAGTTTATCTTGATGTTTATTAAGTTAATTGGATGGACTAGCCATAAACTAGTGAATAAAAATGCTAACTGAGGATAGTTGGAGTTGTGGATTATTTCCATTGTTATAATTATATGGAATAAGGTTAGAATCATTGATTAATGACTTCATAATCATGTTAATGATATTGTTAAGTTAAAGTAAAATGTCTATAAGGGGTAATATGGGTTATGAGGATTTTGATCAGAGCTTGTCGCTCGTCATGAAGTAGTTGTGACTTGTTGTTGTTATATGATGTCTTGTTATTGATATTTATATAATGCTAGATTTCTCTGGTTGTTATTGGTATATGGTATTGGAGGAGGCCCTTGTTACAGGTGATATTCTGTTGAATTTATGTCAACGAGCTAATAGCTTAATTAACGGACATAGCCTTTACTTAGCATTGATTTTGAATCTCCTTATGCTATGGTAGATTGAGTTGAGTTGTTTGAAGAGTTACTAGGAAGATATTAAGGAATAAATAAGGTTAAGGTTTGTTAAGGCTATGCATTTCCTTCATTTTGGCATGATCCCGTAACTACATGCATTGGATATCGAGACATAATGAGAAGTTTCTATTTCTAAATTGATGTACATTATCCTAGACTCATAAGTTATCGTATTTCCCTTATCAGGACTTATATTCAATTATGTATAATCTTATTCCAGTAAATAAAGCAGAGGGTCTATACATATATATACAATATTACAGTATTTTCACCACCATCTAGCTATAATCGGTGGGCAGGCACTTACTAGGAAAGCTTAGATCAGATGATAAGTTATATACCAAGCCTACTGTGGTCGAGCGCCTATGAGTGAGCGTAGAATGGCAGAGATACAAAGCCTAGTATGGAGGAGCGCCTATTAGTGAGCCTACTACTGTAGAGCAATTACACGTACCGAGCCTTGTAGGGCCAGACAACTATTTTACTTACTATATCAAGAGACCTGAGTTAGTATTAGAAGGTAGGAATATCTTTAGATTATCTTTGACTCCTAGTTACTTTCAGTTATTATATTATCAATTCAGTTTCAGCTTTTAGTTACTTTATTGCCTTACATACTCGGTACTTTTTTCGTACTGATGTCCCTTTGGTCAGGGATGCTTCATTTCATGCCTACAGGTCCTGATAGACAGCTGGATAGACCTTCCTAGAAGACAGAGCCAAACATCAGCTTGGTTGGTAAACTCCATTTCTCTAGAGTTGTCAGGTATAGACCTTGGAGTCCATTTTATATATACAGGTTTGATGGGTAGGCCAAGGCCCTGTCCCGACCATGATATAGTTCACTTATCTCTAGAGGCTGGTAGACGAGTCCTGTATATTTTGTATATCAGTATTGTGGCTTTGCCAACCCTATGTACATGTTTCAATTTGGTATTGCTGGTTGGAGACATTCACGGCAGCCCCGTCGGCCTACACAATTATGTATATGAGCTTTTGGGTGTGTTTACCCCTCATATAAGAAAGATGTTATTTTTAGATTAATTAATAATATGGCCTCGTCGGCCTTGATTGGTATTGCCAGCTTGCAGGTAGGCCTCATTGGTCTATGTTTAGGGCTACCCTTCCAGAGTTCATAGTTACAAAGTGGTATGCTAGGGCTGAGTATTGCACCGAGTGTCGGCCATGGCTCTCCAAGTTTGAGGCATGACAAATTTGGTATTAAACAAGTTCTATCCTAGGGAGTCTACAAGTCGTGTCAAGTAGAGTCTTGTTTATTGAATTGTTGTTCACCACATTATATAAAGATGAAGCTATAAGGCATTTAAGAGTCTGTAACCTTTATTTCGAATCCAAATCATGCTATAGAGCTGAGTCATAAGAGTTCGAGCAAAGACTTATGTTCGCTAATGATATAGGGATATGTTCAATTAGAAAAATTATAGCTAGCCACAGGGCTAATACAACAGCAGGTAAGGGCATTAGTAGAGAAAGAATTCTTGGCGACATGGCCCTGTTTGAGGCCATATTAGACTTTGCATACAAATGTGCAAATTTCCAGCTTAAGACACTAAGGTGGGAATATCAAACACACCCCGGGAATAGCAGGCCATGAGAGTATCAAAAGGTAAAAGTATAAGTATTATAAATAGGTAAAAGAAGCAAGGTGAAGATGGGTATGAGGTACCCAGTTAGTGAGGATTATCTATACTTATATTGCAAGCAGAGAAATATAAGCATTCTAAGTTAACTTCAATAGTAATAGAGATATGTACAATTGACCACATCCATCTCATTTTTATACACTATGGGAGCTAACAGATATAGTTTAAGAGAAGGATAGGATATCAGGATCCAGCTGGGGATGGAGTAACCCAAAATGGTGGATGAATTGTTAGTGTTAGCTGACACATCCAAAGAATATTGCAAATGTGGTAATAGGTTTCCTTGTGAGACACCCGATGGTGCACTCTATAATAGTATAGTCAGATATGAATACTACAACGTTAAAAAATATCAGAAGATTGTTGGTGGAATCCTAGAAGGGATAAATATTTACCTTAGTATGACTCCCGCCCCTAGTAAAAAGAGAATATTAGGCGACTCGAAGAGCCAATGAGAGGAAGTAAGGGGAGATAAAAGTAAAAGAAAGTTTTGTTGAAGTATTCTGAATGAGGTAATAGATAGAGAGAGTAGCATGAGAATAACAACAGAGTAAATGAAGCATTACGAGTAAGATGTGATAAAAGGATGATAACGGTAAATTATAATATGATAAGTTGACAGAGTCTAAAGTCAAGTAAAGCAAAAGACAAGAGGTGAAGTCCTTGAGACTATAAAAGAGTATATGCCATAAAGTAATATCCTTGTTTCTAGAAATGAGTTGGTAACTCCAATATGATTACTAGAAGGCTAAGGTAGACCCCAAAGTAATAGAAATTAGTATGGGCTAGTAAACAAGAAAAAAAATCAAACATGTTTTAGGGACCGAAAGATTTGATAATAGCCGGCATCGTGAGAATTTCGGAGATCGCATTTTGGCAATGGTAGAATGGATAATGGAAGAATAACCTTTAAAGGTCATTCAAGAAGATGCTTCCCTAAAGAAAGCATTGTGTGCAGAGTTATACTTAAGGGACTAAGTGTGCCAGTTACACTAGGTGTCACCCTCACGCATAAGAAATTTAGTTATCCTCGGTAGAGAAGGGTTACCACAAGGCAAGAAAGAGTCAGTGAAGACGTGAAAAGACACCGAATATGAAGAGGTAAAATATTTATAGGTAAATCTTCATAGCATTAAATGTTAGTACTCCCCTAATGGGAGGAAGATAGTGTGATATGGTATTAAGCTGGAGTTAAGTGGTTCAGGTAACTATGGAATAGTAAAGGAAGAATGCGGTAAAAGGTCAAAAGGAATGAGATTGCATTTATTCAGATATAACATCGTAATATTTGTGAAATACTTAGATATGAGTTGGGGTATTTAAAGGAATCATATAAGAATTATGAAAATAAAAGAGAGTGACAGTGGGAGATTGTCAAAATTTTAAATTCTAAAGTAACCCTACGAGCATAAGGTCACGGAGGTAGGTAACTTAGGATTATAATAGGTGGGTAATAACATAAAAAATTCCTTCCAGTATATGATGTAATAAGCTCGTGGATTTACAGGAGTCGGAGGGTCTCCCCCAACTGCTACAACGAAAGACTTGCTGAAGAAATAAGGAAGAAGGCTCTAACATAAGCATAGTTAATGTATGCACTCCATAAGAAAGTGGCACCTAGCATGACTAAGGGACGGGAAGTAAAATCCAAAATAATATTCGAGAGCATATGAGTTACACGAAATTTCAGTATATGTAGGAACTAAAATAAGCCAAGTATTAATGCAACAAGTGGCAGAACAACTAGGAAAAGTAATTGCTTATGTGTAAAGACGGGTGAGAAGTCATAAAAGGAATTAATCGATCTATGACCCAGAGTTAGTTACGTTATGGCTGCACTTAAGATTTTAGAGTATTATCCATGCAACATATATATTGACATTCTTATACTTACAATAGAATTTAGTATAAGTTAAAAGAAAGAACTGAGTCCACCTCACATACAAAGGTTTGAATTTATAGAAGATTATAACATGGATATTCCATAGCTTCCACGAAAGGCTAAGGTAATAGCTAATAACATGATCCGCAATTTGAAGACAGCTTAAGCCTACACAAAGGCTGAGAGAGAAGAGGAAGCTTGAGAGTTACAATAGATAAGTAAATCAGAAGTCTAATTATTAGATCCAGATGATTATACAAATCGTGAATCAGAATTTTGCATAATCACCATTGATAGCAGAGGTACAAGAGATACATTACAACAACCATATTCTATAAAAACTTTATTATAAAGCCAGTTAGAAGAGTACAACCTTATTAGAAGTCAGTATAAAGGTCTCGCCGAATTGTGTATGCACCAGAGGTGCATGTATTATAGTAGAGCTTTAAGGTGTAGAAGTGACTTCTACCTATGTGGAAGGGAGGTTATGAAAGCAACAGAAGACAAAATCAAATATTTGAAGGTAAGAAAGGTAAAGGTAAAGAAGGCACAAAATACTAATTTGTAGAAGGTTGTGAATAGTTCAGACTTTAGATATAGGGTTAGAATAGTCGTGATTTAGTATCTAGAAATGATAATGGTGTCGTTAGTGGCATATCTTTCAGCCTAGGGTTTCCAGGTACCGAGAGGTCTAGTTAAGATAGTAAAAAAGAGTTAGAGACGATGTGATGTCTCATTTGAGATTACAGAAGAACATAAGGAAATCTATAGTTCAAGCAAATTAAAGGAAGTTTGTGAGTAGTATAAATAGATATGTGTAGGTTGCAAGCTAAATTATGGTAGAATGACAAGGTTTTAGGTAGATAGTAGTAGGGATAAGAAAAGGTGAGTGAGAAGGTGATGAGAATAGGTAAGTCCTCGGGATTAAACCCATCAAAACAGGAGAGTTGATGGTTTCTGTAAGTTATAAAAAGCTCAACATAGCTTCAATGAACTCAAAGGAGTTTAAGACTAGGGGCATTTACAAAAGATAGAATGCTGCCCCGGTAGTAGAATGGGAGTATAATTGTGATAACTGATAAGAGACTGGCGTTTAGGCCTTTGATTGAATAATGATTTAAAGAAAAATGATTTCATGAATTGCACAGGATTAGAATAACACCCCATATGATGAACCACGTTGGGATGCCATGAAATATGATTATTGAAGTATAGTACCGCCCCCAGGTGAATCAGGAAAATCACTTGAACTATTCCCCATTGAGATGTGAGTCCTAGTAAAAAGGTGTTCAGCGGTAGATTATAGATCAATATTAAGGTGAATCAATAATAGATGGATAAAATATCCAAAGTATGAGATGAGATTAGGCTGTCATTCTTAAGATGATCTGTAACACAAAATCATTAAA
The DNA here is from genome assembly GCF_000715075.1 of Nicotiana tabacum. Taxonomy (NCBI): domain Eukaryota; kingdom Viridiplantae; phylum Streptophyta; class Magnoliopsida; order Solanales; family Solanaceae; genus Nicotiana; species Nicotiana tabacum. Next base: position 30,012,476 of record NC_134085.1, read on the forward strand.
GGACATGGATTTATACATATAGATTATACCGCGAGAGAGTAACTTGGAGTTGCATAGTAGACCTCAGTAATAATAAGTCAAAGTAAGTGTTATGATATAGTATGATATACCTAAATGCTATAAAGCCATAAGATTAGATTTTTGAGGCTACAAAACAAGATATAGCAACAGCCGTAAGTTAAATAAAGTTCCGAGCAAAGAACTTCAGTACACCTATAGATACCAGTAGGGACAACTTGTTACAGTACTGTATATATTGAGAAACTGAGGCCTAGAGATTGGCTAAAAGCTGGAGGAAAAAGGATAGAAGATTCTCATCGGTGCGCATGCAAAGACAGATTCGTACAGGTAGCATGATAGAAGGTAGCGACATTTACGAGATTGGAAGAATTCTGACCACATGTCGTGGTGTGAGAAAGAGTCTTAAAGGAAGGAATGCCATAGCATTTAATTAATCATAGAATAGTTGCCTAGATGCCAAGGATAATACTAAAGTATTTGTTGGAGCTATAGGTTATGAGACTAAGAAGTCCATCAGTCAATATTTGAGGACGAATGTTCCAAAGAGGGGAATGATATTGCACCCCATGTTTTTGTACGTAAAAGTACGTCGCAAGTAAATTGATGTAAGCTAAGAAATGAGAATATCTTTAAATGTATATAAAGTAAGTTAATCATGTTAACTTGGAGGCTACAAATACTCAAGATCATGAATACCAAGTACTAAGAGGGTTGGAAGGCTTAGAAGCTAAACGAATTGAAGAAAATAAGTTTTGTTAAAAGTCGACAAGTTTGGAATGTTATAACATGTACTTTTGGAGTGAGACTGGGGTGATTAATATGATAAGGAGGTTATAATATGAGTTACTTTGTTCGTATCATAGTTTTGGGTTATGTTTTGAAGTCAAGCGAATTGTGGAACAAGAGGTTGTAAAGGTTATCAGAAGTTACACTCATAAATGTGCTAAAAATTAGGTCAAATGCATACAAACTTTTCTCACATTATACTTGGAACTACTGGATAATTCTTCTACCAAATTGAATATCTATGAGTATAGTTTCTAAAACATTAAACCATTGGTCAATGCAACATCGAGTAGAGAGATATTGACGCTTTTGCTAGACTGTGCAGGAAGCCCCTATGGGACCCACTTGGTCGGTGGCCGACCTTCACTTGTTTTTATCTCGTTTTTGGGATGCACTTTGCTCATTATTTGACCTCTTTCTATTCTCACACTCTTCAAACCCTCCAAAACATTTCCCCAAGGCTCCAAATAAATTTCAAAATATTACACCATAATCCAACATCAAAATTAGCCAAAGTTGAAGAATAACCCCTCTATGTTGTTATGATGTGAATAAGGATGATGGTGAGCTAAGTTAAGCCTAGAGATTGAATTTTATGTGCTGGCTAAGGTATTTTTAACATCCTTTTGATGTTGTTTAAGGTTAATTACATGTTGGTTGTAGTGTTGGAGTGAAATATTACAAGATAGCACTCGAAAGAGGAAGAAATGTTGTTATCTTTTGTTGGGTTATTTTAAGGCTATATATATATATATATATATACAGGTATGTATGTTTTTATGGCTGAAAAATGGGGGAAGTAACTATATTATGATATGGTTTTTGTTTTTATACATGTCTATATGTTTATCAAGTGAATTGGTGCAAGAAACATATGAAACTTTAGATTGGAAGTGAAGATTAGCTTAAGTCACTTTTATGGTGTTGTATTGCCATTGAATGCTGTTGTAAGCTAAATATAACTTTGATTTCGACTTGAAGCTATTGTAGGAAATATGTGTATTGTGTTCTTGCATGTTCTTAAGGTTATCTTGACATTGATTAAGTTAAATAGTTGTACTAGACATTAACTAGTGAATGAAGTTGCTAATAGTGGATATTTGGAGTTGTGGATTGTTTCCGTTGTTATAAATATATGCTATAAGGCTGGAATTAATGGTGAATGACTTCATTATCATGTTAATGATACTGTTAAGTTAAAGTAAGAAGTCTATAAGGTGTGATATGGGTTATAAGGATTCCAATCGGAGCTGGCCGCTCAACGTAAAGTAGTTATATGGTGTCTTATTATTGATATTTATATGTTGCTGGATTTATCTGGTTGTTGTTGTTGGTACACAATATTAGAAAAGGCCATTGCTATAGGCAAGATGCTGTCGAATTTATGTCAACTAGCTAATAGCTTAATTAATAGACTTAGCCTTTACTTAACACTTATTTTTAATTTCCTTATGATATGGTTGATTGAGTTGAGTTGTTTGAAGAGTTTCTTGGAAGGTATTAAGGACTCAACGAGATTAAGGTATGTTAAGGCTAAATGTTTACCGTAAAAATGGTAATAACAATTAAATTTGTTGATAAGACTATAAAAATATGTGATCTATTTTTATGCTAATTGTTGAGCAGTTGATGCTAGGTATGTGAAGTTTAAGGACGAAATGCAAACTAAAGTAGAGTTATAACCAATCCAAAGGGTTAGCTATTCGGGCCTCAGACTGATTGATAAGGGGCCTCGAGGTCGATGCCTGGGCTCGGGCTCAAGCTATCGAAATAATCGGAAAAGGGCTAACAGATAAGATATAATTAAGGGAGGCTCTTCATGGCCAATGACAAGCAATAAATGAAGAACAAGTATTAAAGTAATGAATATGAGCAATAATATCGAGAGAGTAAGTTAGAGAGAAAAGAGAGAGAGAGAGAGAGAGAGAGAGTTCTTATTTATCTCGTGTCGAATAGTTGGGGCAACAACAACCCCTTAACAAAATGGTAAGGATCCCCTTTATATAGGAGGGGAATCCTAACATACTACAAAAAGCATTAATTACAATGATATGCAGATGTCACGACCCGGATTTCCCACCATCGGGTGTCGTGATGGCGCCTACTGTCGGAGCTAGGCAAGCCGAATGTTTAAAACACCTTTCCTGCTTTCTTTCAACTATATAATAAGCGAGACAAAATCTAAGCGGAAGACTTTAAATTTAAAACAACTGAAAACCAAAAGTGCGGAAGTTTGAACCAAAATACTACCCAGAGTTTGGTGTCACTAGCTCACGGACTACTACAGAATGCTACAAACAATGTCTAAAAGGTAAATACATCATGTTTGTCTGATACAAGATAAACAAACGAAAAACATGGAAAGGGACTTCGGCCTGCGAATGCCAGCTAGGCTACCTCGAGAGTCCCTGGACTGAAGATAGCTCCCAAAAGTCCTTCTGCTGCGGTCCGAAAGCTGCTCCTTGATCTGTGCACAAAAATGCACAGAGTGTAGCATCAGCACAACCGACCCCATGTGCTGGTAAGTGCCTGGCCTAACCCCGGCGAAGTAGTGACGAGGCTAGACAGTACCTACCACAATTAACCTGTACAGATATATATACAACAAGTGCAAGAAAACAATAACAAGATAATACAAAGTAAAACTGGGAGGGGACATGCTATCGGGGAGTAACAGATAAAAATGAAATATCGGAAATAAATAGAAGAAACTCCGGTTTCCATGATATATATATATATATATAGTGGACGGCGTGCCACACGATCCCATAATGTCATATATAAGTGGACGGCGTGCCACACGATCCCATAATATCATATATAAGTGGACGGCGTGCCACACGATCCCATAATATCATATATAAGTGGACGGCGTGCCACACGATCCCATAATATCATATATAAGTGGACGGCGTGCCACACGATCCCATAATATCATATATAAGTGGACGGCGTGCCACACGATCCCATAATATCATATATAAGTGGACGGCGTGCCACACGATCCCATAATATCATATATAAGTGGACGGCGTGCCACACGATCCCATAATATAGTTCATAATATCTGACTTCATATAGTAGACCCCTTCAGGGGAGAATAACAACTCAATACCTTTAACCCGGCAAGGGTACAGCTAACAGCCCAAAATATCCCGACAAGCAAGAGTATATATCAGTCTACATATCCCGGCAAGGGAATAATCACAACACATTCTCTTTTTAAATCACTTCTTCCTCAACTAACACATTCATGTTTGAGCTAACGCTCCAAAACTACACCAATCACAATTCTACCTCAATCGTTCCCATTATATGAAACTCATCAAGTAAACAAGGGGATTGTGTCACATTATTCGAATTAAAAGCAATTAAGACTCACGGTCATGCTAGACTCCGGTGCATAGATAACCTTCACCATGCCTATACACCGTACTCCACATTAGCAAGTAGCAATAACATCCTAATCCTATTCCTTCAAGCAAAAGTTAGAACAAACACTTACCTCGAATGCTCCAAACTCAACTCACGCTTCTAGTATAGCTTTATCTCTTGATTCCACCACCAATTCGCTCGAATCTAGTCAGAAGTTACTCAATCACATTAATAATTACTAAATGGATCAATCCCAATGCATGAAAATAATTTTTACAAGGTTTTTTCCAAAAATGTCAAAAACACCCCCGGACCCACATGGTCGAAACTCGAGGTTCGTACCAAAACCCGGTTACCCATTCTCCCACGAATCCAAATATATGCTTTGTTTTGAAATCGGACCCCAAATTGAGGTCCAACTCCTCAATTTGTAGAAAACCTAGGTTCTACCCAAAACACCCAATTTCCCCCATGAAAATCTTTGTTTTGAAGTTGAAATCATGTTAAAAGATGTTAAGAAGTGAAGAAAATGAGTTAGAAATCACTTTCCAATTGTTTTGAAGAAGAAAAGTTGTTTGGAAAATCACCTCTTAGGTTTTGGGTTTTTGAAAAGTGGAAAAATGACTAAAAATCCCGAATTTATACATTTTGCTGGGGGCTGGCGCGGACCGCACAGAAATACACCGCGACCGCGTGGCTGCCAGCGCGGACCGCGTGGAAATGTATCGCGGCCGCGCCGATGGAGGGAAGAAGTGGGCTCTCTGAAACCCACCCAGCGCGGACCGCAATGATTTGGTGCGCGGCCGCGCTGGTTGACCTGAACTACCGACCCTCAGAACTCCACCATAAGGACCGCACAGAAAAGCACTGCGGCCGCGTGGCTGCCAGCGCGGACCGCACGGAAATGACCGCGGCTGCGCTGGGCCTGCAACACTTGAACCTGCATTTTTAATTCTAAGACCCTCCTGGGCCCCACACGAAACTCACTCGAGCCCTCGGGGCTCCAAACCAAACATGCACACCACCTTAAAACATCTTACGGACTTACTCGTGCGATCAAATCGCCAAGATAACATCATATACATAGGATCAAGCCTCAAAATACATGGTTTTCTTTCAACTTTCATAAAAACTCAAATTCCCCATTTTAAGTCCGAAACACGTCATATGACATCCGTTTTTAGCCAAACTTTACAGATAGTGCTTAAAACATATTTAAGACTTGTACCGGGCGTCAGAACCAAAATACGAGCCCGATACCACAGTTTTCCGATCAATTTTCTTCTTTATTTTCCTTAATAAATTTCAGAAAACAATTTCACACAAAAAATTATTTCTCGAGCTTGGGACCTAGGAATTTAATTCCGGGCACATGCCCAAGTCCCATATTTTTCTATGGACCCTCCGGGATCGTCGAATTACAGGTCCGGGTCCGTTTACCGAAAATGTTTAACGAAGTCAATATTATGCATATTAATATCAAAATTCATCAAATTTCTCACAAAATTCGCATATTTCAACATAAAAGCTTTCCGGCTTCATGCCCGGACCGCGCACACAATATCGAGGCAACTAAAAGCGAGGTTTTCATGGCCTCGGAAGCACGGAACAAGGAAGAATTTTGGTGATGACCCTTTGGGTCGTCACAGCAGATGGGACGGCTCGACGTGACACCTTGATACAGGTTGTAGGAAGACCAGATTTGTCAGACTTAGCCACGTGGCTTGGGAACTCCCCATTTTTACTCTAGACTCGATCGATATTCCCTTTATGTCGGGCCTCGACGAGCTTCGATAGGGGAATTCAATCACAGATTCGCGTCCTCAAGGCCTCGAGATGTTCTTCTGAAATGAACTAATTTCAAGAAATTGGCCCCTCTAATTTCGCCACATACAGATAGTCTGTGTGTTTCCTAGAACGCTGTGATAGGAAATGATTCCGATGCCCGAGTCTTTGGGCTTCCTGTGATGATGTCATGCCAATGACGCAACTTGTGACGTGAGTCTTCACATTAACCGGGATATCCTATGGATTTGTCTTTTCGATGCCATTTAATCCACTATCGATTCCTATTTTTTGAAGTGACTGTACCGCCATTGATTCAGTTCTTTGAGAGCGCATTAAATGCACCTGCCGATCAGTCTTTCAAACATATTGATGGTCGTGTCATTACCTTCTATAAATGTGGGTATTCTGGCGTTATCTCTCTATCGAAGTGCCTTCCTCCATTCATTCATCCCTTTCTTCTCGCCATCTTTCTTTATTGTTAATCACTATGTTTGGAGTTCACAGCTTTAAGGTTGCTTGGCAGCATTCTCATCGGCTGTGTGGTAGCCTTCTGCATATGCTTCCCCTTGTTGAGTGAGATCATACCATCTTGTAATTGCTGTTGTTGTTGTTATGCCTGCTACTTTTATCCTTATTGGCTAGAGATGATGATACAGAGGGGGGTTGGCTTCCTCCGATCTAGAAGGGCATTTGGACTCTACACCGCTGCTCGGGAGAGTGTTCGGACTATACACCGCTGCTCACTCTCCTACCCTGGCCTGGTGTGGCACTTCATCCCTTGGGTTTTTTCCCAAGGGATAAAATGACACAACCAGTCGCTGAGGCTAGGGCCTACCGAATCTTCAACCTTTAGCTTCGGCAGGTTATGTTTCTTTTTTCTGCCTCTTCTGCATCCTCCCCCTTTCTTCTTCTTCATTTTCTCCCTCGGCGATGTTATTCCGTGGGATCGAGCTGGGAACCTAGAGGAGGTAGTGATCAAAGGAATTGCCTTCGAGGATGCGAGCTCGAGGAGGTGGCACTCGGATATGCTACTACCGGAGATGAACCTTCGTGGGTAGACTAGGCAATAAGGACCCCTTGTGGGCTTTTGCCTTATATTTGTGGGGATTCGGAATGTATGCAATTGCTGAATATTGTTTCTGTGTAAGGAACCCTTGTGGGCTTTTTCAATCATATGTAAGGAACCAAATGTTTACGAATATGAATATAAAAATAGTTTCTCGACTTTCGTCTTTGATGTTTGCCATGTTCTTTTACATTTGTGGGGATTATGAATGTATGCCATTGTTGACTATTGTCAATATCTAACTCAGCTGCGAGTATTATTTCCGGTCTTTTATCGATAGACATGGATCCTCTCCAAGCCCACCATCGTTACTCGGACCAAGCCTGGATTGGTCCGATAGACTCGGGCCGTCGGGACCCTCGAGTCACATGGGAAAGTACCTCGATCCTTGATATTTTTAAGAGCGGTCTCTGAGTGAGGGTAAACTTTTATGCATCTGGAAACTTGCTTTGAACTTGGTATAGATAACCTTTTAAAGCATTGTAGATGGGTCCCTAAGGAGGGGTTGCCAATATTTAGGCGATGTCTTGAGGTCGAGCCCTTATGGACGGAACTCAAAGCGCTTATTTTTCTTCTTGAGAGGATCCTCCGAGATTGGATACCATGTTGAATTCTGTAATGGTGTTGAAAGCTTTCTGGAGCCTAACTTCTTGCTGATGGAGATCCTTGAGACCATGTACCACCTTGAGACTAGTAATGATACTATTGGTTTTTTGAAGCCTAACTTCATTTTGATAGAGGTCATCGAAGTCGGGTACCACCTCGGGATTAGAGATGATGTTGTTGGCTTTTTAGAGCCTGAATTCTTCTTGATGGAGGTCCTCGAGGTCGGGTACCACCTCGGGATTGGAGATGATGTTGTTGGCCTTTTGAAGCCTAACGTCTTTTCGTTGGAGGCCCTCGAGGTCGGGTACCATCTTGGGACTAGAGATGGTGTCGTTGGCTTCCTAGAGCCTGACTTCTTCTTGATGGAGGTCCTCGAGGTCGGGTACCACCTTGGGATTAAAGGTGGTGCCATAGGCTTCTTACATCCTGACTTTTTCTTCATGGAGGTACTTGAGGTTGGGTACCACTTCGGGACTCACATTGATGTTATTAGCCTCCCAGGGCATATCTTGGTCATGCGTACCATTGCTATTTCCCCATATATATATGTGGTCGCTTCCGCTTCTTGGGAGATCCCATTGTTTTAGATAGCTATCCTTCCATTTCAGCGTTGAGTCCTTCGTTACCTTAGCATTAGAGTGTTGTGTAGGTTCTCGCTTTAGCTCTCTAGTCTTGTCATAGCCATGACTACTACTTCAGGGTCTGCCCGGCATAGAGGGGAGAGTTCCACTCCCAGCGCTCAAGATCCACGGGAGTTTACCTTGAAGACTATGCCTTTGATAATAGAGGAGCACCTTGAGTTGGTGAAGAGAGACTATGGATGGGGCAAGGGGGTAGCGTTACAGGTGCTTCCCCCGGATGAGGGTATTACGGACCTTGTCGATGGATTCCTGAATGTGTACATGTACCCTTTTGCACTGGGCCCCCTTGATAGGGTCATGCTCGACTTCTATTTAGAGTATAAGGTTACTTTGGTGTAGATACATCCGTCGTTTTGGCGAATAGTGTTAATGATGAGGTTCTTTGCGGAGAAGGCAGGGCTTGAAGTCATGCTCAGTCATCTCGTCAGACTGTATCGGCCCTTTAATCATCAAGGTCTGCTAACCTTGCAATGTCGTTCGTCTACGGCCTTTGTTATTGACGATGAGGAAGATGGAGATCAGGAATGTATTAGTTGATTCGTCTGGGTCTGGACGATTGACGTTATTCCCGTGGAACTAATGCCATTCCCTGAGGAATAGAATTATACAAGTGAGTGGAGCGTCCCGTGCTTTCTCAAATTTTCTCATGGTGGAAGCTAGTTTCGTAATTGTTTTTCCTCCTTTCCTGCAGCAATTTCATGGGCGTCAGGCAAAGTTCCTGACCTACCTAGTTGGATCCGGAAGCTAGCAACCCACTCGACTTGTGATGAGCGTAGGTGGCGAGCTGTGTACTGGGGTAGATGGGAAGCAAAACATCATGGTATGTGTGTATGCTGCTTTTTACTTTCCCTTCATTCATTGGGAGAGACCTTTTTCCCCTTTCACATTTTAATCTTGCCATCATAGGTATCAGAGAGTCTCCAAGGGCGAGGCTGTGCTCCTCCGTGGAGGGGGAGGGGCTGCCAACTTTCGAGCTAAAGGACAAAAATAATAAATGTGACATGTACTTGTAGGGCGATGGCACTTAAAGCAAGGTGAAACAGGGCTGAGTCTTTGAGAAGGAAACATCGTCCGAGCCTGCTGCACCCGAAGTTTCTGGTTCTGGAGAGATGGTTCCTTCGAGCGACTGTGCTTCGACCGGGGTTGATCCTTCCAGGGCCGATGGGACTAGATTAACAGAGTTGTGCTTAGCCTTCAAGGAAGTACAACGACTTCACTTTGCGGTGTGCTTCGTCACAGGCCTTCTGAATCTTACGTCCTCCCTTCCTCATCAAGTTTTTCTTTTGCAGGCCTTCGATAGGCTTAGGTCTAAGCTGCTCCATCATGGAGCTAGGCTTTGGAAAGCTCTGGATGAGGGTAGGTCCCATATGCTTCTTGTGAGGAGAAGGAAGTTAAGTTGGCACAATGGTAATATAAGGCATACCGGAGCTTGAATTGCGAGAGCTATTTGATAGAGCAAGTAACTTTCTGTCCCGGGCGAGTACGCGTTTCAGTTTTTAACTCCTAAGGTTAACTCTTCGCCTATACTAGCTGCTGAAAAAGATGGAGGCCCTGAAACATCTTAGGGGTGAAGCCGATCGAATCAGGAACGATTGTGGCGAGCTAAGAGCTCGGGCGCAGGTTCAAGATTCAAAGGAAAAAGATGCCTTGGCTAAAGTTCCTGCCTTCGAGGTCCAGCTCCGCTTAGCTCGTGATAATGCTTCAGTTCAAGCGTATATGATCACGAAGCTTGAATTCGAACTTTTGAAGGTCAGGGCTGAGATCGTTGATGCTCGGACCGAAGCAGCACTGAGTCGGACTAAGGCTGATCAGGAGATGGCGATTTATCTGAAGGATTCTATCGATGCCCAAGCCGAGTTGAGAAGGGTCCTAGATCGTGAAGAGATGATCAAAGAATATGCTCGTTGCAAATCCCGAAGAAAGGTTCTCGAGGAGATTTGTGCCAGGGGTTTTTTTCTTTAAGAAGAGTTGGCACGAGCGAGGGTGGATGAGCGTGGTGCTCGGTTAATCCTGTCCGACGCTGAAGATGGCGAGAAAGGGGGTCCGCCGGGCCATGGTCAATGAGGGAGGCGTTTATTCACTGCCTTGTTCTTGTGTATATAGCTTTCACAGTGTGTTCTGAACGGAGCTTGTAATTTATCACATGTATGTATAAGGAAGAAACCCCGCAATTTGTATCTTCTATGTTTTTATTTTTTGAGATTTTAACCAGGTCGATTCGACCTTTAAGCTAGTAGAAATCTTTAGATTCATGATACGACCCTGAGGCTCGTTAGGCTGGCGACAACGGATCTTACACTTTGCCTTTGGGCACATGCATTTTAACTATTATGGGTTCAGTCTTCTAGTCGAGTTTTGACTCGAGCTTAATTGACCCTCAAGTTTTGTATTTGTGTGGGCTGCTGAAAATGGTTCTTACGCCTTGGGTTGAAGCGAACTTTTATGTGTGTGGCCCTAAGGCTCGTTAGGCTGGCAACAATGGCTCTTACGCGTTGCCCTTAGGTATATGTAGTTAACAGTTTTGGGTTATGTCTCTGAATCGGGTTATGACTCAAACTCAATTGACACTCAAGTTTTCAGATGAGTTGGCGATAATGGCTCTTAAGCTTTGGGCCGATACAACTTTTATGTAAGCTGGTGACATTGGCTCTTACGCTTTAGGTCGAAGCGACCTTTTAATGTAGGCTTTAGTTTTCTCTCGTTAAGGACTTTTACAATGATTTTGCTTGACTCATCATCATCTCGGGGGGAACCTAGATTTCAAGTCGTTTGCGGCGATGTTCGAGCACCTTGGAAGATTTGGCTCGTAGGCGGAGTAGCTCGAAGCCTTGTGATTTGGAGCTGACATAGTCGAAGCTCTTTTGCCTGTCGAGGTATCCTATTTAACCGGTTATTTTCGAAGTGATTCGAAGTAATGGCCTATGATTTTGTAGCGATGGTCGGGCGTCGCCGAGTCGCATTAATTCGGTTGGTACAACCGTATGACCGTAGTCATTTGTGTTTGGCCGGAGCTATTTTTGGTCCCGAGTGTAGTAGTTTAGGTGTCTATATGGAGGGTATGTCATTTTAGGGGTCTTACAAATTGGATATATAGCCCAAACTTCGGGATCGAGTTTATGCCTGTAGTAAGGTCTTACAAAATTTCATTGCCTTTTGAGGTCTTACAGTTTTGTTGATACTTGGTACAAGTATGATTCACGTCTTGCTTAAGGTCTTATAGTTTTGTTGATACTTGGTACAAGTATGATTCATGCCTTACTTGAGGTATTAGAGTTTTGTTGATACTTGGCACAAGTATGATTCATTTCTTGCTTGAGGTATTAGAATTTTGTTGATACTTGGTACAAGTATAATTCATGCCATGCTTGAGATCTTACAGTTTGTGTTGTTACCTTGTGTAAGTTTTACAAGACCGAGTCTGCCTACTCGGGGTCTTACGGCCTCCAGTTTTTTAATAAATGGCGATTGGCGATAGTCTCCGAGTCATCGAGTTTGTTTAGGCTTGGGAGCCATTACTCATATGCTCAGAATTGCCTCGTTGAGGGCTTGCGATTTTGGAGATTCCGACCATGAGATCATGACGCAAGTCTCCTAGTGTTCAGGACATTTTTCTTTCTTGGAGATGTTTCCTGATTTCTGTGCTGCCCTATTGAGGGATTATAAGTTTGGAGTTCCGACCGTGAGGTCATGCGGGTGCTGAGTTGTTGATGCCAGTCTCCGAGTATTTCGGGGCGTTCTCGGTAATCTTTGCTGTGAAAATGCTGAGTTTCCTTTGGAGTATGAGATGCTTTAGCAAAAGACATTCTTTGATTTCTTGGCACAAGTACCTGTCGTTTTGTTGTCGTGGGTCTTGCTTATACGGACATGGTTCATTTGACTGTTTGGACCAGTACATCATTTTCTATTTGAACCTTGTTTGGCATTCCTCGGTTTTTCTGAATGGATGACCTTTCGAGGGGATGCACTCTAGTGTTCGGGGTTTATTGCAAAAGAAGCCTTGAACACTTGTTGGATCCTTCATAGGTAGCATATAGGTGTTGCCTCGTTAAAAATCTTGCTGGTAAAACCCTCTTCGGGACAAAAACTTGGTCAAAAGAAAGGAGTGCAACAGATACTTTTAAGGCCTCGAGGTCTTCTGGTTGGGTTGGCACTTTCGACTGCTCTGATCGGGCGCCTGCATATGGGTTAGTGTAAAATAATGAAAAGGGAGGTGGTCGTACCTTATCGTGGGATGTGCCGGTGATGTTCCGAGGTCTGATGTGTTCCTATTGCTCGTAGCGAGGACTCGGTACGGTCCTCCGCTGTCTTTAATCGGGCTTAGCCAAAGATGTAGTTTGATTATCCTTTGGCTCTTTCGAGAGTGAAGATATTGGTGCTGACGCTACGTCATCTACCGCAAACATTTCCCTTGCCTCGTGATGTTCCCCGTAGACGGTTTTTATCCCATCCCTTGTCGGGAATTTCATCATTTGGTGTAGTGTGGATGGTACATCTCTCAAGCAGTGTATCCACAGTCGTCCGAATAAGGCGTTGTACCTCATGTCTCCTTCGATGACGTGAAATATGGCATTTTGGGTCGTGCCGGCTGTTTAACCAAAAATCTGAGTCTTTGGTCAAAGCTAAAAAGAAATTCGGGTTACTGATAATCAGGAGACAAAAATAAAATACTTTTGAGAATGATGGTAAAAAAGCAAATAGATGTGTATTTCAATAAATTCTCAATTGTATTCCGTGTCCTTACAAATGATGATACTTCTTCCTTTAATAGATAATTCTAGGTAAAGGAATGAAGCCTCAGTTTTAATGATATAATCATGAGTAATAAATGACATTAAATAAGCTGTTATACAATCATTCCTATTAAATACCAATTTTGTAATGTATCAAGTATTTAATAATGAATTTGGACTCCTTTCTGTCATCAGATCTTTGTCTTCAATGCCTTCTAACCCGTTGGCTGTAAATAATTTAAATTGGTACGAGACTCGTATCTATACGTCGTCTCGTGCCTATTTTAATTCTTCTTCCCGTGGCTGTCTCCATCCGTGCCTCTTAGTCAATTGCTGCGCTTTGACCATTTAACTAATCCACGTGTCATGCCACATCATCTTTAATATAAACTCACTTTTTTCCCAATACAGATAGTCCCCCCACTTTCCATTTTTTTATCAATTAAATAATTGGGAAGTGGATCTTCATGTAAAAGGAATTTTTTCCACAATTAATGCTCATGACATTATTAACACCTCAGTAGTCTTTTCCATTTAATGTTCTGCCCATGTGTCATTTTCTAATTGATTCCGCTATTCACACCTTTTTTCGAGACTTCTTCATTCTCACTATTTACGAAGTGATAGCTGCCTTTATTATAGGCTTTCCATCATTATACTTCTAAGGTTGACGGTTCCCATTTTACACATAACTTTTTCTTCCTTTATCTTCTTCACAAATCTTCAGCACACACTTCCTTCTTAACAATGTCTTCTTCAAACCCTAACCATAAAAAAGTTCCAATTATAGATCAATTCCCTAACGCCCCTGTTAGACACAGAAGAGGCGGAGGAGGTAGGCTTCGAACAGGGTTAGAATCTACTCGAGGCGGCTCCTCTGGTTCTTCTTCAAGGAGTTCTATCCCAAAGGCCCCTTCTTCTAAAAGTAAGAAAATTCTTGATTCTTCTCAAGAACCCTCAGTTGATGAAATAGTTCCCAGCGATTTGTCTTTTGAAAGTGACAAAACGTCTCTTCAAAAACAAATTACAAATTTAGAAAAAGCCGATACTTACCCCACAATAGTAACCGAGCTTACAATCCCCACCATAAGAAGAGATTGTAACTGGAAGGATAGTCTCCTAATGTCAATTCCTTCCCCAAATCAAAGAATTTCCTCTTTTAGAAGTGGGTATTCTTATGTTTATACTTACCCCTTCACTTTAGGTTTTAATCCTCCGATTGACCCAGTTATTCTCGATTTTTGTCGTTTCTTTACAATTTGTTTGGCCCAAATCGGTCCATTAGTGTGGAGAACAGTGGCTTGTTTGAGATATTTATCCTCCAAGGCCAATGTCAATTTCACCTTTTCTCACCTCATTCATCTGTACCATCCTAACTTAATATGCCATGGGGTTTTTACCTTAACTGCAAGGAGTAAAAAAGTTTTGGTAAATCCTGAAGATGACAAAGATCGTGGATGGTATATCCGTTACGTTGCTGTTCGTATGGTGGACTTGATTGGCGAAACTAATATTCCCATCCCTGAGAAGTGGAATTTTGAACGTAGGTTTCCTTTTATTTACCGTACCTACTTTTGAGAATTTCAAAAGGAAGTTTGTTTTTAACCTCGTATCTTCTTGGTTTTTTGTAGCAACCATGGGAGATGTGGAACCTATTCCCAACTTCCGTGGTTGGGTAGAATCACTTTTGAAGATTGCTTCTAGGGAGCAGAAAACTTGGAAATCAATTTCTTCCTTACATGGCTGGAAGGTCAAAACACATGGTATCCCCCTTTTTATATGTTTTTTTTACATTTTAAGCATTTTTTCCTCAACTTTGATCATGTATATCCATCCTTTAATCAGGATTTGGCATTAGAGGAATGACGGCTGAAGTAGCTATGGCCATTCGCATGTCTGAGAATGCTGCTCTTGATTTGGATAAGGCTCGAGCCTTGCTGCCAAAAAGGAAAGCTATAAAGGAAAGTTCTGAAGAAGAAGAGGAGGGTACCTCCCTAATTACCAGGCCAAGGGTCAGGAGACGAATAATCATTGATGATAAAATTGAAAACAAACCTGCTCGAACCTCCACCACCGATCCTATTTTGATTCATTCTGACGAAGACACCAAACCAAGAGATAATAATGAGTCAATTCAGCATCTTTTTGACAATGGTTTCGGGAGTGGCGAGCTCGGCCCTATTTTTAATGAAGCTCTTCTTTCCTCATTTGTTCCGATTTCCTCCATTCCTCTACCAACCGTAAGTATTTCTTTACCAGTTTTGACAACTTCCGTTCTTTTGCCAGTTTCTACCGCTCCTATGTCCGTTCCCTTGGCAGTTTCTACATCTTTTCCTTCCATTCCTGTTTCTACATCTTCTCCTTCCATTCCTTCCGTTACTCCTCTTCCCTCTATTCATCGTACAGAGACGGGTTCTAGCAGTGGAAGTATGACTATGAAAAGTGTTACTTTGGAGGTTCCTGCCAATCATAGCCTCTTGAGGAAGACCGGTAGAGCCGATGTTTGGCTCGAACCTCTAATTGGAGATATCGAGAAGAAGAAGATGGAGAGACATAGCTGCTTAACTCTGATGAATGACGTAGTTCATTCTACTTTGAAGGTATTTTTTCTTCTTACTAACAAGTTTTTTTTTTAATTATCTTCAATCTCTCATTTCTATGAGTTATCTCTGTAGGCTAACCTTGTTGGCACGAAATTAATGGGAAGAATTCCCTACTGGAAAGAAAAGCCCGTGAGTCTGAAAAGACTATCCACGAGGCCGAAGAAATAGCTAGGGGAGCCCATCTTGAAGCAACCAATTGGAAGGAGCAGTTTGAGAATGCTCAAGGGACCATAGAGGAGTTGCAAGAAAATAAAAATCTCCTGGAGCAGCAAAACCGTGGTTTAGCTTCTGAACTGGCAACTGCCAAAGCTTCTTCAAGCCAATTGAAAAAAGACAAAGAGCTTTTGGAATGCTCTTTGCCAGAACAATTATCCAAGGCTAGTGAAAAAATTAGGGAGCTGAAGGCACTTTTGGCTAAGAAGGAAGAGTATGGAGGAGAGTTAGTGCAAAGCTTGACTCAAGCTAAGGCTGACTTACAGACCTCTTCTGACGAGATTCACGCCTTGAAGAGTTCTCATGCCTCTCTTGAAGCTTCCCTTGATTCCCATTTAGCTGAGCACCAAATCTTAAAAAACGATCTTGCTATGTGGGAAAAGGAATATGGACTTCTGGAGGAAAACTTCAACATAGAGGTGAGTTGGGCTTTCCTGAAATCTCGCCGTAATGCTTTGACGGAAGCTGCTCAAGAAGGTTTTGACTTGCAATCTGAACTGGCCAAAGTCGTAGATACCATCGAGAAAAGCCAACAGTCTACTGATACTCCTTCTCCTGCACTTGAAGTTCCTAGAATGGAAGAACTTTTCAATGAAGAAGTGACTACTGCAGCAATTGGGATTACAATTCCTGCTTCAGCTGAAACCGTTCATGTTGCTGCTTCTTCAGAAGTTGCCACCGTGCCTGTGGCTGAAAGTGAAATTAATATTGCAACTTCTGATGTGCTAACCCCTTCAATTGGATGATGGTTTTATCCCTTAGTTTTTAAGGGATTTTTTGGTGAAAGTCCCCAGTTATCATAATGGGGCACTTGTATAAACCTTTATTGACTAAGTTTCTACTTAGTCTTTTTAATTATATTAAGAAGTTTTGTTAGTACTTCAATGTGTTCTATTCTTGCCTTTTCCTTACCTATTTAGGACTTATAGAGTAGTTTAGCATTTTTATCCTTTGAAAATGCTTTATGATTCTTCTCATGACTTATTAACATGAGGCTTATAAAAGAGGACCCTTTTATTTTATCGACACTTAATGAAGAAGACGTCTCAACTTCATAACGGTGTTATAATACGATGAAAGAAATAGGAAAACACACGTTTTGTATGAAACAACTTTGGCAAGTTTTTATTCATAAACTTTTAACAAGTGTTTGACTGTTACATGTATTACAATACATCTACAACTTTCTCGTAACTGTTTTTCTTGTAACAGATTTGTAAATAACATAAAATAAAAAAGGTTTTTCTTCATAACCTGTTTCAGTACATAGTCATGACCCTATCTTTACATATTAAGAAGGGTTTGAGAGGTGACTTTGTTTATGAGTTTGAGAGATGACTCTGTTGTACTCTGTTGTTCTCATGAATGTTGAAGACTTCATAATTTTTCTCAACACTTGACTTCTATCGTTCGATATTCGTATCTGCGTATCTGCATTTCTACACGTATCTGTGTACAATATTGTAGTCCCCCAAGTGTTTGAGCGGTGAAGTATGAAGCCTCGAGCACTTGTTTATTTCTTTTACTTTGGCCCTTTTTTCTGAAACAGAAAGATATGCGGGACCTGAAGGTGCGATTATAGATGAAGACCGCCTAACTCGTGTGTATTTCCATCAGATTAATTGTAACCCTGGGCTAGGAATTTAAGAATACTCCATTTTGCCTTGCAGGTTGTGACTCATCATTTGGCACGAGTTAGGATATTTTGCCTAGCATCTAAAATCGTTAGTAAAATATTAATAAACCAATAGAGAAATTTTAACATGATGAAACCTGACCGTAGGTACTTTCTCAAAAGTAATATCTTTTTAAGTGGACAACATTCCAATGTGAGGGTAAAACTTTACCATCCATTGTTTCCAACTGGTATGCTCCTTTTCCCGCAATGCCACGGACTTTGTACGGTCCTTCCCATGTTGGACTTAGCTTTCCTGAGTTAGCAGCTTTTGCAGATTGGAACACCTTTTTAAGCACGAAGTCCCCAATTTTGAAAAATCTGAGGCGTGCTTTCCTATTGTAATATCGTTCTATTACTTGCTTTTGTGCTGCCATCCTTATCAAAGCAGCTTCTCTTCTTCCTTCAAGTAAATCTAGGCTAACCCGCATCTCTTCATTATTAGATTCCTCCGTTGCCTGATCGTATCGTGTGCTTGGCTCACCTATTTCAACTGGAATTAAGGCTTCCGTACCATAAACCATTGAAAATGGTGTTTCTCCAGTGCTTGTTTTGGTCGTTGTACGATAAGCCCATAATACTCCAGGTAACACCTCAGGCCAATTACCTTTTGAATCTTGTAACCTCTTTTTCAAGTTATTGATAATAACTTTGTTAGTTGATTCTGCTTGTCCATTCCCTACTGGATGATATGGCGTAGACGTTATTCTTTTGATCTGCCAACTTCGAAGAAATTCTGTGATTTGAGCTCCAATGAATTGTGGTCCATTGTCACACACGATCTCCTTTGGTACTCCAAAGCGGCATATTATATTTCGCCATATGAAGTCTTTAACTTCTTTTTCTCGTACCTATTTAAATGCCCCTGCTTCTACCCATTTAGTGAAATAATCTGTAAGTACAAGTAGAAATTTTACCTGACCTTTTGCTTGTGGAAGTGGACCTACGATATCCATTCCCCATTATAAAGGGCCATGGGGCTAAAACAGGATGTAGTAACTCAGCTGGTCTGTGCATATTATTGCTGTACCTTTGACATTTATCACATTTGGACACGAAACTGGTTGCCTCTTCTTCCATCTTAGGCCAATAATATCCTGTGCGAATTAACGTTCTTACCAGTGACCGTCCTCCTGCGTGATTCCCACAATGTCCTTCATGTACTTCTCTCATGACATATTCAGTTTGAGAGGGTCCGAGACACCTTGCTAGTGGTCCGCCGAACATCTTTCGATAAAGATTTCCTTGATATAAACAATATCGTGCAGCTTTTTTGCGAAGCGCGTGAGCCTTTCCTTTGTCATTAGGCACGGTTCCGTGCTGTAAAAAGGCAACAATTTCGTTTCTCCAATCCCATGTTAGATGATTAAAATTTACCTCGTTTTTATCAGATTCAAGAACGGAATGAAATAGATGTATGACTGAAGCATCTGTATTGTTTGCCACGTCTGCTGCGGATGCAAGATTTGCTAAAGCATCTGCCTCTACATTCTCATCTCTTGGGATCTGCACTACTTTCCAAGTTTGGAATTGCTTTATTAACTCCCGTACCTTTGCGAGGTATTCTTGCATTTGTGACTCTCTGGCTGTATAAGTCCCCAGCATCTGATTAACCACAAGTTGAGAATCACTCTTGATTATAATCTGTGTTATGCCGAGTTCTCGTGCCAATTCTAAACCTGCAATTACAGCCTCATACTCTGCTTCATTGTTAGTTATAGAATGACATTTTATAGCCTGTCTAATGGTCTCACCCGCAGGTGGTACGAGGACTATTCCTAGGCCTGCCCCTTTTACATTAGATGAACCGTCAGTGAATAAAACCCAAGTCCCTGGGTTCGCACCATTAAAAACTAGTAATTCTTTTTCTGCTTCTAAATGCATCCCCTGGCTAAAATCACCCACGAAATCAGCTAGTACTTGAGACTTTATAGCGGTCATGGGTTGATAAATAACTTCATACTCACTTAATTCTATAGCCCATTTTGCTAATCTTCCTTAATGTTTGTGTTTATGCAAAATATTTCGAAGCGGAAAAGCAGTAACTACAATAATGGGATGACATTGAAAATAAGGTCATAACTTTCTAGATGCCATGATCAAAGCTAATGCTAAATTTTCTAGCTGTGTGTATCGTGTCTCAGCTTCCAATAAGGACTTACTTACATAATAAATAGGAGATTGTTTACCTTGGTTCTCGCGGACTAAAACAACACTTACTGCGACTTCAGATACGGCCAGATAAATGAGAAGTTTTCCCCCCACCTTTGGTTTTGCCAACAAAGGTGGTTTTGACAAATAAGCTTTCAAATTTCTAAGGGCTTGTTGATAATCTTCATTCCATTCAAAATGATCTTGCTTTTTAAGTGCAGAGAAAAACTTAAAACACCTTTCTGAGGATTTGGAAATAAATCTCCCCAAAGCTGCAATTATTCCCGTTAATATTTGTACTTCCTTTTTATTAGTAAGGATATCCGGGATTTCTTCTATTGCTTTGATCTGAGAAGGATTCACTTCAATACCACGATTAGAAACAAGAAAACCCAAAAACTTACCTGATGCAACTCCAAATGCACATTTTTCTGGGTTGAGTTTCATATTAAATTTTCGCAAAATTTCAAAAGTAACAGATAGATGAGAAATATGATCATGAGATTGCTGGGTTTTGACGAGCATATCGTCTATATATACCTCCATTGTTTTCCCTAAATGTTCTTGGAACATTTTGGTGACCAACCTTTGATAGGTTGCCCCAGCATTTTTGAGGCCAAATGGCATTACTTTATAACAGTAAGTCCCCCTGTCTGTGATGAAAGAAGTTTTTTCTTCATCACCAGGATCCATTTTAATTTGATTATATCCCGAGTATGCATCTAAAAAACTTAAAAGTTCATGACCTGCGGTTGCATCAATTAGTTGGTCTATATGCGGTAAGGGAAAGGAATCTTTTTGACAGGCTTTATTTAAATCGGTATAATCTACACAAACACGCCACTTACCATTTTTCTTGGGTACAACCACCGTGTTAGCTAACCAAGAAGGATATTTTACCTCACGGATTGATCCGATTTTTAATAATTTTTGGACTTCATCCTAAATCACCTGGTTCTTGAAAGCACCTTGTTTCCGTTTCTTTTGCTTTATTGGTGTGAAAGAAGGGTCCTCATCGAGTTTGTGAGTCATCACATTTGGTGGTATCCCTGTCATATCAGCGTGGGACCAAGCAAAACAGTCTAAGTTAGCTTTTAAAAATTCGATTATCATACCTCGCGTGTTCGTGCTTAAATTGGCCCCGACATAAACCATCCGTTCAGGCCATTGATCAAATAACATCACTGCCTCAAACTCTTCAATTGTCATTTTGATGCTTTCATTTTCTGCAGGTTCTTGAATTGTTTCAGGTCTTGAGTCCAAATCCGTCTTTTCCTGTTCAGTTGAAGTTTGATCTTTTTTACCTTCAACTGTTTCCTGTAATTGCTACTTTTCTTTATTTGCGACGCTCGTACTTGTTACAGCGTTGACACTTTTAGCCATCTGCCGATCCCCAAGAATTTGGCAAATTCCCCATGGTGATGGGAATTTAATAACCTGATGTAGAGTTGATGGGACAACATCCATATCGTGTATCCATGGTCTCCCCATGATCATATTGTAGGCCATTTCCATATCAACTACCTGAAATTTAGTTTCCTTCACAACACCCATAGCAAAAGTTGTTAGAAATACCTCACCTTTTGTTACTACACTTGAATTGTCAAAGCCTGACAAGGTGTGCGCCTTGGGTATCATTTTGTCTTCAACTTGCATTTCTCGTAGTACCCTTAGTAATATAATATTTACAGAACTCCCTGGATCAATCAAAACTCGTTTTACATTAGTATCATGTACAAGTAAAGATATTACCAGTGCGTCATTATGTGGAGTTGTCACTCCTTCGGTATCTGCGTCATCGAACGAAATACTTTCATTTTCAAGGACCTGCCGCACCCATTTCCCGTGTGTAATCGTTACCTTAGAAACCTTGTTGGAGGCTGTGTAGGTTACGACGTGAATATCTTCTCCCCCGCTTATGACATTCACTGTCCTCTTGGGTGAAGGAGGTTGTGGTGGCTCTTGTCTGTTTTTCATATAAGCTTGTTTTCCTTTCTCACTAAATAACTCAGTGAGGTACCCTTGCTTCAATAAATGATCCACTTCACTCTGCAGGAATGTACATTCTGAAGTTTTGTGCCCGTGATCGTTGTGAAATTCGCACCAATGATCCGGATTGCGTCTACTTGGATTTGACCGCATCTCTTTTGGCCACCGTACCTTATCTCACATGCTTCTTAAAACAACTACGAGCTCGGAGGTAGAGACATTAAAATTATATCCACCGAATCGTGCCTTTAAACTCCTGTCATCATCTCGCGATTCTTGTCTGTTCCGATCATTCCTGAACTTTGAAGAAGAGCCAGAATCCCGGTTCCTCGATTTTTGATCATATTGTTGGCTATCTTGTTTCGACCGTGGGTCTTTTTCTGCAGGTCCCATATATGGATCGTACCTGTTTTTACCTGATCTTTTTTCGGTTTCTGACCTTCGGGTACCGCCCCTTTCTTTATGATGAAGCTTAGGTACGGTATCTTTTTTGATTCGCAGCTTCGTTCTATACCTGTTGTAAACATCATTCCATGTGGTTGCAGGAAATTCTCGAAGGCTTTCTTTGAGTCATCTCGTGGCTTCAGAACTTTTGTCATTTAAATTACTTGCAAAGGATATAGCAGCCCAATTGTCAGGCACACGAGATAGAGTCATTCTTTCACGCTGGAATCTATCAACAAAGTTTCTAAGCAGCTCCGAATCCCCTTGTTTGATTTTGAAAATATCTTCCATTCTTTTCTCAACCTTTTGTGCTCCCGAATGTGCTTTAATAAAAGAATCTGCAAGCTCAACAAAAGAATTAATAGAATTTTCAGATAAAAGAGAATACCAGGTTAATGCACCCTTGGTGAGTGTTTCTCAAAATTTCTTGACCAATACTGATTCAATTTCTTGTTTGGTCAAGTCGTTGCCTTTTACGCCGGTTGTAAATGCAGTCACGTGGTCACGTGGGTCTGTAGTACCATCATATTTTGGGATGTCAGGCATTTTGAACTTTTTTGGAATTGGAAGGGGAGCAGCACTAGGCTTCCATCGTTGTTGTGAGTATTTGTCCATGTCTACTCCTTTTATTACAGGCGGAACTCCAGGGATTTGTTCAATACGCTCATTTTGTTCCTTAAGCTATTTCTGCAAGGTTAGTACTAAATTTTGCAAATATGAATTATTTAAATTACCTGGTCCCCCTTCTTGTGGTTCACTGGGGGTTGCTCCGTTTCCAGAATTATCAAGACCAGAACGGGGATTCTCCAATGTATTATTATTAGGAGTTGGTGTGGGTGGCGCAGCAGGCAATCGACTAACAAGTGCCTGAAGAGCTTTGCCGACCTGTGCATCAATTAGCTTTTGCAAAGCTTCAGTTGTAACTCCTTCAAAATGTTCAGATTGCTCTTGTTGATCAGCACAGGATTCAGTAATAGGAGTGCCTTCACGAGATTGACGTGGTGAATTTAGAGGAGAGGGAACCACGTCATCTTGATTTTGATGTATTTGATTCTCATGGTTTCCCAATGTGTTATTACTAATGTTATCGCCATTGTTGTTTGACATGGTGACGACAATAGATAAAATATAGCTTAAAAGGAAAGATTATCAAATTCCCGGTAACGGAACCAATTTGTTTAACCAAAAATCTGAGTCTTTGGTCAAAGCTAAAAAGAAATTCGGGTTACTGATAATCAGGAGACAAAAATAAAATACTTTTGAGAATGATGGTAAAAAAGCAAATAGATGTGTATTTCAATAAATTCTCAATAGTATTCCGTGTCCTTACAAATGATGATACTTCTTCCTTTTATAGATAATTCTAGGTAAAGGAATGAAGCCTCAGCTTTAATGATATAATCACGAGTAATAAATGACATTAAATAAGCCATTATACAATCATTCCAATTAAATACCAATTTTGTAACGTATCAAGTATTTAATAATGAATTTGGACTCCTTTCTGTCATCAGATCTTTGTCTTCAATGCCTTCTAACCCGTTGGCTGTAAATAATTTAAATTGGTACGAGACTCGTATCTATACGTCGTCTCGTGCCTATTTAAATTCTTCTTCCCGTGGCTATCTCCATCCGTACCTCTTAGTCAATTGTTGCGCTTTGACCATTTAAATAATCCACGTGTCATGCCACATCATCTTTAATATAAACTCAGTTTTTTCCTAATACACTGGCCACAGTGACTGGGAGGGTTATTTCCCCTTTCGTTGTTTCACTTGCCATGTTGAATTCGTTGAGGACTCGAGTGGCGGGCATGATTTGGCCGAGCAGTCTGAGCTTATCTATCACCCTCGACCTGATAATGTTGGCCGAGCTACCTGGATCCGCAAGTACACATTTTATTTGAAAAGCATTTACGAGGAAAGAGATTACCAATGCGTCGTTATGAGGTTGGGACAAGGTTTTAGATTCATCCTCGTTTAATGTGAGGGCATCTTCGGGTACGTATCCCTGGATTCATTGGGAGTGACGATGCCCCCTAATATCATGTGGATAACATGTTGTGGCTCATTTGCTTCGTTTTTCTTGGCTTCCTCTCTTTCTCGAAACTGATTTTTAGCCAAATCGCTCAAAAATTCTCGGAGGTGACCTTTATTGAGTAGCCTGGACACTTCCTCTCGGAGCTGGTGGCAATCTTCAGTCCTATAGCCATGCGTATTATGAAATTCACATACTAAGTTGCGATTCCTCTTAGAAGGATCCGACTGAATAGTCCTAGGCCATCTGGTGTCTCTGATTTTGCTTATGGCGAACACGATGTCCGACACATCCACATTAAAGTTGTATTCTGACAGGCGAGGTGCCCCTGTTGGCCCCATGTTCCCATCGAACCCGGCTCTGTTGATGAGTCCCCGAGGGTTCTGTCCTCGGTTCACCAATTGATCGTTGTAAGGCGGGTTGCGTCTCAGGGCATTCATCCTATCTTCAAGGTATGGCTGATAACTCTCTTTGATCGGTTTCGACTCCTTTGCCAGGAGCCTGCTTGGATATACTGAGCCCGAGGGGGCTCCCAGCTGGTCATTCTCGACCCTGATCTTTGACTGATACCGATTATAGACGCCCGACCAGGTTACAGCAGGATATTCGATTAGATTTTCTTTCAACTGCCTTGAGGCCACTCAACTTTGTTCATTTAGGCCTTGAGCGAATGCCTGCACCGCCCAGTCGTCGGAGACCAAGGGTAGTTCCATTCGTTCGTTTGGAAGCGAGATACGAATTCTCGTAGCATTTCCTTCTCCCTCTGCTTGATCTTGAATATGTTGGACTTCCCTTTTGCTACATTGATGGCACTGGCATGTGCCTTTATAAAGGAGTCTGCTAGCATGGCAAATAAGTGTATGGAGTTGAGAGCTAGGTTGTGATACCACATCATGGCCCCATTCGAGAGTGTTTCTCTGAACTTCTTTAGTAAGACAGATTCAATCTCATCGTCTTTTATGTCGTTGCCCTTTACTGCGCACGTATAGGCAGTGACGTGTTCATTGGTATTTGAGGTCCCACTATATTTTGGGAGTTCTGGCATTTTGAACTTCTTTGGAATGGGTTTCGGAGCCACTTCTTTCGAGAACGGCCGTTGCACGAACTTCTTTAAATCTATACCTTTCAGGATCGGGGGTGCGCCCGGGATTTGGTCGACCCTGAAGTTATAGGTTTTGACCTTCTTGTCGTTGGCTTCTATCATTTTCTCATTGTTATATTACGCAACGCCTTCCTGATGTTCTTTGGAAGGGCAACGTAAGGCTAAGCAACCGATGTAAGTGCGGTTGCTATCTGCCAATGAGGTCCCCTCCGCATGCTAGACTAGATTGTTAGTGCCGTGCAGGAAAACCAATGTCACGAGCAATTACGGAAGCTGAGAGAAAATTGGGTTTTGAATGATGATGATTTTATTGATGAATGAAATGCTGATTACAAAAGATGCGGTGTCGAGAGGGAGAGACAGCAGCACAAAAGATTGATTGCTAAAAATGTTTGATTACTTGATCCCCCCTAATAATACTTAAAAAAAAACCAAACTTACATGACTAGTCCTAATAAAGCTGTAGAAGCACACTGAATGAAAATGATGTAAACACGTCTGTAATTACAATGAAAAGGACTTAGTTTATTACAATGTAGAACCAAGTCCGATGGCAGCAACTTTGTCTTGCGGGTCAGGGTCTGCGCACGCGGTGCTGTGGGCACGCGCGACACTTGTTGTGTTGGCTTGAGGCTGGGCGCTGGTGCTTGGAATCAGGGTCTGTGCGCGAGGCGCTGTTGGAATGGGCCTGCAGCTGGGCGCTGGTGAGGCATCACGATCTGCACGCACGACATTGTCAGTGCGCAGGACGCTGTTGTCATTGGCCAGCCACTGGGCACTGGCGAGAGGCATCGGTGGGGCGACAGAGGCGCATGTTGTCACTTAGCGCAGCCAAGACCACGGGGCTGAACATGGCGCTAGGCATTGTGAGGCTTGCTAGGCTGCCATGGGGCGCGACCAAGGGGTTATGGGGTGTGTCTGGAAAGCATCCCATGACATTCTCCCTCACCTGAGTTGGCATCGTCCTTGGAGCCTTATGATGATGATGATGATGATGATTCTGGTGGTTGTTGGATGGGAGCTCTGTGCCCCTCTATTCTTTGAGCTTGCTGTTGTAGCGACGCAATGATTTCATGCGGCTGACATGGAAGACTGGATGGATCTTCCACCAGGATGGAGTTTTCACCTGGTATGTGGACTTCCCAATGCGTTTTTCAATGGGCAGGTTCCCGATGTATTTTTGTTGCAGGCGAGGGTCATGGGTCCTCTCTGCAAACAAGTATTGCTTTAGGATGCATAGTATTACTTTGTCCCCTGTTTGATGTTGGGCAAAGCAAAGATTTTGTTCGGTGAATCTTTTTGCCCGCTCTTGGGCTTTGACGAGATAGCTCTGCACAATCCCCATGTTGCTCTCCCATTCGCTCGAGAAGTTGGCAGCTCGAGGAGATTTTGGCATGGTTGATGAATTCACCATTTGCGAGAGAAGCGGTTGCTGTCCGGTAACAATTTCAAAAGGGCTTTTGTTTGCATGATGGCTCTTTTGAGAATTGAAACACAGTTGAGCAGCATCCAAGAGCTTCACCCAATGCTTCTGTGATCCGGTTGCAAAGTTGTGTAGATATTCCTCCAGCATGTCATCGAAGCAGTCTGTCTGGCCATCCGATGGTGGATGGATTTATGAATTGTGACTCAATGTTAACCCAAAGCACCTGAAGAGATGGGTCCAAAAGTTGCTAGTGAAGCGTGAGTCGCGCCTACTAACAATGTATTTGTGCAGGCCCCAATGTTTGACAATGTGCGTGAAGAAGTCGAGCTGTATCTTCTGCTAAGATGTTCTGTGGGGCTGCTATAAAGGTTGCATAGTTTGAAAACTGATATATGACAACCAAGATGGATGCAAGATTACCAACTTGGGGTAATCCCATGATGAATCTGAGGGAAACACTTTCTCATGGTCTCTGAGGGACATGTAATGGCTGCAAGGGTCCCGTCTGTGATGAGTGATCCGACTTGTCCTTGTGGCATGGCTGACAAGTCTTCACACACTGAGGAGCATCACCAGTCTTTTGAGGCCGATGATATGAGGGCTGATTGTTGCTGCGAAGGGTAGCCGGAACCAGGGATTCATGTTTGTTGACTACCTTCCCCATTTGCATGACTGAGATGTTTTCAGCGGCCATCTTTATAGGAAAGCATGGTATGGTGCAGGGCTTGGCCCCGTTTTCTCCCATCATCAGGAGCATGTTGGCATATGGTACCGGTATGGTGTTGGGTTGCCTCATGAACTCCAAACCCACTATGATGTCGAAGTCATCTATGATTGCGATGTGCAAGTCGATGTTTCCTTTGTATGGGCCAAGTTTCACTGGGACATTTGTAGCAGTTCCACCCAATGTCTGGGGTGGTGAGTTGATAGCCTTGACGCGACCTTTGCTCTTTTGCACAACAAGACCCAGACGCTCTACTTGAGTTGAAGCCAAGTAGTTATGGGTAGCACTCGTGTCTATCAATGCGTGAATGGGCTTTCCGTTCACTTTCAATTCGACGAACATTATGGTCCTCGCTTGTTTAGTAGGCCTCTAGTCCATCTTTTCCTTCCCTTTCTTGGTGATTGGGACTGAGATTTTTTAGGAGGACATGTACTGGTCCCCGCTAAGGCATGCAGGATAGAGCCAACAATTGCATTGAAGGTGCCTACCTGGTCTTCTTCTGATGTGTCTGATTCATTTGACTCATCCTCAACAGTTTGATGAGCATTTACCTTTGTGTTTGGGCATTCATTGTTCCAATGTTCCCCACCGCAATGACGACATTCTGAGGGAGGCTTTCTCCCCTGATTGTTGTTGATGGATGCAACACTATTGCTGCTGGAGGGAGGAGTCTTAGTTTTGGATGCACTCCGATCTCCCCCACTTTTGCTTGGGCCACCATTGCTGGGATGGTTCCCGTTGAAGCCCCCCCTGGACAGACGGCTGGGGCCTGTCGTTCTGAGTTTCCAAATGATAATCGCCAAGGGATTCTGCAGCTTAAATGTCCTTGGGCAGGGTGTCTACCCGTTGTCTTTGTAGTTCTATACAGGCATGAGGTTTCAAACCTTCTATGAATGCGAATAGTTTGTCTTTGTCCCCCATGTCGCGTATGTTTAGCATGAGTGCAGAGAATTCGCGCACGTACTACCGCATTGATCTGATGTGGCGGAGCTCCCGTAGCTATCTCCTTGTGTTGCACTCCACATTTTCAGGGAAGAACTGTAGGCGTAGTGCTGCCTTCAATTCATCCCATGTCTGGAGAGTATCTTCAGCGGCCTTGATGGCTTCGTATTTGATCCGCCACCATAGTTTGGCATCGCCCTGAAGATACATGGCAGCAGTTGCTACCTTTTTGGTTTCTTCCAAATGGCCCACGACATCGAAGTATTGTTCGATGTCGAAGATGAAGTTTTTCACGTTTTAGCATCCCGGGATCCGTCTTATGGCTTTGGCTCCGGTATCTTAAGCTTTTGTGGAATGGGGGTGAGGTTTGCTGCACCCCTGATATGGTTGTCGCCTCTTTGAAGAAGGCTCTGTAGAGTAGCATTGACAACATTGAGCTTGCCTATCAAGTCGTCTATGGTTTGCTGCATGGCAGTTAGTCTGTCTGCCTCCTGTTGCTGATGGGCTAAATCGTCGGCACGCTCCTGTTGGATGTCGTCAAATTTGCCATGAATATTGGCAATTTCAATGGCTGTCGTTTGTCGGTCATCCTCAGAGTCACGACTGATGTTTGCAATGTCATTTTTCGCCTGCCGCATTCGACGGTCCAAGTCGTCCAACATTTACACTAGGTTGTTGTTTTGATCAGGCACCGTATCTTCGATTGGTCGTAATCGGTCAACTGTCTCTTCTAGGGATGCTAGACGCTCCACATAATTCACCATGGTCAGAAATGGTGATGATGGAAAATGTGTTCCCTCGTCCGATGTTGAGCCTAGGGCTCTGATACCAACTGTTACACAATGCTTTCCTGATGTTCTTTGGAAGGGCAACGTATGGCTAAGCAACCGATGTCAGTGCGGTTGTTGTCTGCCAATGAGGTTCATCCGCACGCTAGACTAGATTGTTAGTGCCGTGCGGGAAAACCAATGTCACGAGCAATTGCGGAAGTTGAAAGAGAATTGGGTTTTGAATGATGATGATTTTATTGATGAATGAAATGCTGATTACAAAAGATGCAGTGTCGAGAGGGAGAGACACCAGTACAGAAAATTGATTGCTGAAAATGTTTGATTGCTTGATCCCCCCTAATAATACTTAAAAAAAATAAACCAAAGTTACATGACTAGTCCTAATAAAGCTGTAGAAGCACACTGAATGAAAATGATATAAACTAGCCTATAATTACAATAAAAAGGACTTAGTTTATTACAATGTAGAACCAAGTCCGATGGCAGCAACTTTGTTTTGCGGGTCAGGGTCTCCGAGCGTGGTGCTGTGGGCATGCGCGACACTTGC
Organism: Nicotiana tabacum; assembly: GCF_000715075.1. NCBI lineage: Eukaryota > Viridiplantae > Streptophyta > Magnoliopsida > Solanales > Solanaceae > Nicotiana > Nicotiana tabacum. The sequence goes on from NC_134085.1 coordinate 30,042,133, forward strand.
TGTGTTGGCCTGAGGCTGGGTGCTGGTGCTTGGCATCAGGGTCTGTGCGCGGGGATGTGTTGGAATGGGCCTACAGCTGGGCACTGGAGAGGCATCAGGATCTGCGCGCGCGGCATTGTCAGGGCGCGCGGTGCTGTTGTCATTGGCCAGCCACTAGGCACTGGCGAGAGGCATCGATGGGGCGACAGAGGCGCATGCGCGCTTGTCACTTGGCGCAGCCAAGACCACGGGGTCGATCATGGCACTAGGCATTGTGAGTCTTGCTAGGCCGCCATGGGGCGCGGCCAAGGGGTCAATGGGCGTGTCTGGAAAGCAGCCCATGACAATAAGCATGTCCAAGTGTTTTATTATTTTTTTCCATAATTTAAAAGCTTTAAATTGATTTATTTTCTCCCTTTTTACCCATAAAAAACCCCAATACGTATTTCCAAAATTATTATTTTGATACTTCATCTATTGGATTTTTATATTTATGTCATTGTATGGCTAAGGTAACTTTCACAATTTTATTTAGTATTTTAAAACTAAATTGCACATAATTGCAATATTAGCCATTTTAAGGTTTAATTATGTTCGATACGCATAAAATTGGATCCTGTATTTTTAAATTTTTAATTAGGTATTATAAATCATTTTAACCTTTTAAATTAGTTTTCAGAAACCATTACTATTTTTATAATTTAAATAGGGGAAAATGGCTATTTACATTATCGCCAAATTTGGCTTTTAATTATAGCCAAATCAAACCCCAATTTCCCAGCCCAATTTCGAATTAAACCCCGACCATAACCCAATTAAATCCTACCTGACCCAGACCCTTTCTCATCCTGGTCGTTGATCACAGAGATCAACGGCCACCGTTCACTCTTACCTTTTTAAACCCAAACGAAACCCCCCCAAACCCTCTCATTCTCACAATCCGCTGCCCTTGATTTTTCTTTTTTGGCAATCTGCTAGGCAAGCGCCTAGGGCTAATTTTATTAATAAAATAAAATGATAAACAAATTACATTGTCAGGTATACATTAAACCTATTACCAAGATTAAGCAAACAAACTCAACCTTAGTATCACCAAATGCATGCTATAATTAAAAAAGATGATGCCAAAAAGCCTTGTACTTGTAAAGTAGCTCCATTTTGATATCACATTAAAGTTATTAAACTTTGTAGAAAACCACTCTAGCCTACTCAAGTCGTTCCATGCCACTGAAGCCCAATGATGAACTAGTAATTGTCCAGTTAAATGCATGTCAAATTTATGTCTCTTCAGCCCAATTCCAATGCATCATATGTTTACGTACATAGCCTATTCCCAGCTTTGCATTTGTACCCCCTTCTCTTGCGATCCATGCATATGAAGTTCAATCCCATGGAGGTATCATGTGATCTCCACTTTGACCCAGAGAGCATTCTTCAATTAAACAAATGAGATGTTGTGAACGCTTCCAAATTGTGCAGTCGAAGACTCACGGTTACAATTTCAAATTGCCATGGAAGCATTCATGCACCATTTCCCAATGATCCAGCGTATTTAAAATAGTAGAATTCCTCCAAAGCGTGGTTGAGCATCTGGTGTTTCCTTTTTTCTGAAAAGTTGGAGAGGACAAAAAAACATGTGATCTCCACTTTGTCCAAGCGATCATGCTTCAATTAAACAAATGGAATGTTGTGAAAGCTTCCAATTTGAGCAGTCCAAAATGCACGGTTTTCTTTTAATAGTTTGTACCCATGCTGCTCCTCGTGGGCTGCAAACAGTGTGCTCCAACTTAGCGTTCCAATACGCAAAACAGAAACTGTAACAAGCAGTAGGCATACAAGATGTCCCCATGCTGCTCGGTGATAAGCATCAATGAAATACCTGCAAAAAAGCAAACATTGTTAGCCGAAAATTTGCTTACCAAATTCTCCTCAAAACTGAATCGAGTCTGATAGAGAAATGGATCCTCTTTTCCTCCTAATTCCTTGCAACCTTCACTCTTATGTAGGGACATTGCATCTTATCTTCATTAATAATCCTCCTTCCTTTTGAGTCTATATCCCAGAAACCATGACATTCAATATTTCCTTCATCTAGAGCATAATTAGCAATGTGGTCTACTAGTGTATTCCCTTCTCTAAATATGTGTGTGACCTTGAAGATAATTTTTTCCTTCAATCTTAAAATCTCCTCTACATGTTCCGTAATACACCAAGGAGGCTTCCATGATTCCTCTATAATGTTCTTTAATAGCAAGGAATCTGTCTGCAGCCATTCCCCTCTCCTCTCCAACTCTTTCTGAAACCTAAAGCTAACCCTAGCCGCCACCACCCAAACTAACCCTATTCCCCTTCGATCCTCGCTCAATCCATGGACTGTCATGGTTGTTTGAGATGTATACTCGTCTCCTACGTCTCCCGGTTTCCCCTTTTGTGATCTCAAAGAGATCTAGTCCAAAACTTGCTCAACTTCAATCCATGGTCTTTTATGCTACTTTCCGGCCATCCATGGCTGTTCCAGTCAGATCCATGGCCGTTCCGGCTAAAACTGATAACGATCTAATGTTTTCACATATTTTTTTGGGTTCTCTCATATTTTCCTCCTTATTACTACGATTTTTAGCATGTTTAAACATTAGCTAAGTCTTTCCTTTTGGCTCAATTCATTTTTTGTCATGAAACCCTAATACTTCTGGGTTCAATTCGAAGTTTGAATTTGTTTGCGGTGTATTTGCCTGACTATCATGAACATTCTGCGCTTTATGTGTGTTCTATATGCTCTTCTGCTTCCTGTTTTGATTTGTTCTTAAGGTTTCTTTGATCTTGTCCAAACCTGCGTCATTTATGGGTCCGACCATTTGTTTTACTAATTGTTCACATAATTTATGGTGATTTTGTGTTATCTCCTTAAACCTACAGCTTTGATTTTGTGTATTTTCCTAGTAGTTATGTACTGAATTTTCGAAATTGCTTCCTTACTTTTGTGATACTTTCCTTAGTTAATGCTGATTCCTTGTGATTTTGTGATTCTCTGAACTAATTTTCAGAATCAAATTGTACTCTACCCTGTTTATGTGCGCAATATGCTATTATTATTTTTTCCTTGCTTGAAAATATTCTGTCTTATTACATGCTACATACTTTTACTATTCCTATTATGGTAAAATCAGTCTTACGAGCAATTCTTTTCCATATTTGATATAACGTGTACTCGTTTGAACTATGACTCCCTAATTGAAGGGAGTCTGGGTCTCTAATTGATTCTAATTTGTATTATTTCTATAATTATGATAAGTCAATACTTGTTACCTTATTTTCCTACTTGTTTTCAAATACTATAAATACTCTACCCTCTCTTCTTTAAACACATGAACAATTAGTTCGGAACACACACATATGCACTCAAACTCTCCCTTCTTTCTCTGCTACTTGGCTACCGCTTTGTCTAGCTGGTTGGAAGCCAAGGCTAGACTGTGGAACTCTGATTGCTTTACTTTTTATGCACTTTGCTTCTTCAACTAGTATGTTCCTTGTTCAAATTCTGAAAGTCAACTCTATGTATTCCCTTGTTTGTCAATCCATATCTCATTCTACACTGATTTAATGGCTTATGTTGTTAAATTGCCCTTCTTGTTTACTATTTTACTCAGCATGCCTAAAATTCTGCCCTCCCTTGTTCAAATGTAATCAGAATGTTTACTTGTTCCTGTTTATGTCCTTCAACTAGTATGTCTCCTACTGTACTTGATTATTACTAATTCATGACTGATTATGTGTAATAGGCCCCCTGCATGACTACTCCCATACCCTGTCCCTATCTTTTATTACTGTTATAATTTCAAGAATGATTTCCGTAAAGTAGTTGTTTGTGTTTTGAAGACCAATTAGCCCTTACCCACCCCTTGTATTTTCTGGTCTATGTGCATCTTTTCTCAGCCATAATTATGTGTTTCTAATTTGGACCCTCTGTGTCCCCAACCCCTACTTCCTTGTTTGTAACTTCTGAAGTTGTAGTACTCTTTGAACTTGTTCTGTATGTGTTGTTGTTGCTCCTATCCCCTTCCATTTTCAAAACTATTTTCCAACTCAACTCCTCTAAATCTATGTCAATCACTCTCACATATACACTTAGACAGGGTGTCTAAGCGATAATAGCAGAACCAGATTTATTACATAACTCAAAAAAGAAGTCTGAATCAGGTTTGCCTACTGATTTTAACAGTCGATAATCAAACAAAGGCAATTCCAGTTTTATTTAAGTTATTACCTAAGGCTTGCCTAGGTGTAAAGCGATATGCAGTAGTTGTTACAAGTTATTAAGACAGTTTGGAGATTATTTACCTAAAACATGTTATTCTAGTCGAATGCATAGATTATTACCAACTTATTAAGAAAGCATCACAATGTGAAAATTATTACTAACTACCTTTTTGTGAATCGTTAGTTAACTAGGCATTTGAACGAAATGCAAACAGGATCCTAAAATATGATATTCTAATATGCAAATGGCAGGGTTGTTAAAAATAGAGTCCCTAAGGCAAGATTACTAAATGTACACAAGAGTTGCAGAATTGTTGAAATACGACTTCATGAGTAATAACTTCTATACCAATGTTATTATTTCCATAAGAGACGGATTTCTAAGAGGTAGACTTAAAACATGGATTAATGAATGAGATGCTGAAGCAAGAAACATGGATCCAGAGAATATGATTTCTAATGCACGTGTGAATCCTAAGCATGGTTTCTATTATACAATTAGGAATATAAACCTAATGACATATTTTCTACCCTTAACAAATTATAGCATGCATATTTACCCTACCCCTTTTCACTTTCCACCCCAATACTTGTTTACAAATTATTACAGGCCATGTGAGGGAATTACATAAGTAGAAATGAAAAAATAAGAAGCTACACTATAGGAAGCCTGATTAGGACTTCCTCTCTGAGTTATGTAATAAACCACCTCAAGTGCCAATATCATTCTATAGCATTTCTCATATTTGGGTGTGTCAGAGTTCCCTAAGGACCTCCAGGGATCCCAGGCAGTGCTCACACCCAGATTGCATAACCAAGAGTATGTGCAGCGTGGAAGGGCCATCTCTTATGTGTCCAGGTTCATAGGGAGCTCAAGGGTTGCTTTAGTATTTTGCCTTTAAACCTGAGGGTCTTCCTAGAACCTCCTTCTTATAGGATAGGAATCCTAAATTTCTCCAGGACTGATAGGAAGGGTCGGGTAACAATAAGCAATAGTGGTCGAGACCAACCTTCGCTCTAATTACTTTCACGGGGTGGGAAAGGGTAGATATGGATATGATGACCGGTGAGCTAATAACACGTGTAGCCCCTCTTTTGAGGAGTGTCATATCGGGTATTGCATTGATGTGATTTATATTATTATAAAGCCTACGGCCCCCTCCCCCTTTTAGGCTTATATTGTAATTTTTCTAAAAAATCTTTCTTTTCACTAATTGTTTTCAAACACCCGTATCCCCTTACTATTTGAGCCCTACTTGTCTACTTGCTAATTGCACAAATTCACAAAAACTGTCTTGTCAGGAACCACGCTAGTGGATCCTGAGGGGTGCCCAACACCTTCCCCTTAGGATATTTCAAGCCCTTACCCTATCTCTGGTTATCCAAATATAGTTAGAAGTGAACCCTGTAGGTGCCCTAACGCACCTTAAAATTGTTAGGTGGCAACTCTTCAAAATTACAAAACCCCTTTCCCAAAAGGAAAGAGTTATCCCATACCCAAAATGTCATGAACCCAATTTCCCCAGGAAGGGAAAAAGGAGGTGCGATAACATGGCGACTCTGCTGGGTATTTTTAGGCTCATTTTAGATTGTTCTTGTGAATTTGTACCCCCCCCTATGTGCAATTACTTGTTTAATTTCTTTAAGCATTTAATTTCTTCGTCAAAAGCAAAACTGACATATGTTTCTTGTTTCTTTCCTTCCTTATAACTGCTTTAAATTATGAAACTGTTGTATTTATCACTTTCTTAACATGAAAATACATGTCAACATGCTTTTAATTATTGCATAATCATTCTCAACATCATACTCTACTCGTGCCAAACAAATACTATAGCAACGCTTGATGAGTGGTTGCGCCCTTCCTATATCATTACCCCCTAAATTCAGAAAGGCTTATTTACTGTAAAACTAGTCGATCAGCGGCGCAGTCAACAGTTCTGTGCCTTCCCCCTTGAGTTGTCTACTTAAGGGTACCAGTCTAAAATGCTATATAAATTTTACTCTATTTGAATTGTGCATGCATCATGGTCAAACATAGACGGGTCAGTTATGTTGTCCGTTTAATGATCATTTAAGATAGCCTTGTCCAAAAGTCCACTGGGTTTCCCTAAACCCAAATGGACATCATCACGTTCTGTGCATTTATTTGTAGAACTAAATGCTTCATGCTAATTGTTGATGTTAAATAGTCGAGTCCGGTGGGGGTATGGTCCTAACCATGTTTGTCTTGCAGAAAATTAGGCACGAGGTCCCCAGATTCGGTATGATTAGCACGCCCCCACTCTTGCTAGACTGGTGGAGGAGTCTTCCATCAAATGACCAAATCAATGAGTGGAAAGAGAGGGCCACCAAAGCTAGGGAAAAGTTGGAATATCTTGAATACATTTTACTGGAATTGGAAGGAAAAGTGAAGAAGAGAGTCACCGACTGCCAGAACACTAAGGGAAAAAAGGAGAACACCTGGCAAAGGCATTTTTACTAGCAAACCTACGCGAACTGAAGGATTTGATCAACGAGAGAATTCAACCAGAGGAAGGTCCTTCTGGGACCAAATAGATAGGAATTTACTTTTTCGCTTTAGGAATGTAATAAGGACAATGGCCATTAGTGACTTTTATTGCTTGATTATTTAATGTCGTTTTGGGATTCGTTTATTTCTATCAATAAAGTGAGGCATTTAGCATTCTATGTTCTCCAAATCAATTTGTCGCTAGGCCTACCTTGGGCACAAAGGGATTCCCAAATTAGGACATGCTTTACATTCCCGCACTGTGTATTTAAATATTGCAATACTTTTTATAATCCCTACTGACTTGATTACCTTTTTGTTTTTATTTTGTTTTCTTTTATTATTCCCCTCCCCACTCCCCATATGTTAGTTTGTGCACTCTGGCATCGTCATCTTATTTCACAAGATCCAGGGGCCCTCCACCCACTCCTTCTCTTAGTACCATTAAAGGCAAGAACAAAGGGAAAATGGAAGATTTAAGCAACATCAGGAAGGATAACACAACTGAACGGGAAGAGGCTACTGAATGCTAGGGTATTTGGGTTCCTAACAAGAATGTGTCACAACTTGAACAGAAACTACTAAAATTCCAGGAAGAGCTCGATCAGGTTCGGAATCAGACAAACCTGTCATTTTCCTTCAGCACCCTTGATATCAACTTCCCCAACGTTGAAAACCCTACACCTCCTCAAAATATCCCAAAGCAACATAATCATCCCGCTCCTCACCATCACATTGCTCCACCAAAGAACCAATGTAACACCTGCCATACCCTAAACAACACTCTACTACTCATCCCAGAACCTCAAAACTCCACAAACGACCATTTCCACACCCATACACCAATCCACCATAACACTGATATCTACGTGGAGACCATGCCACCTTCCACCCAGCCTATCTCATGCACACCCGAGTCTAATGAGAAGGATATGCTTATTAGGAACTTGGCCGAGGATCTTGAGAAACTCACCAGCCGGTTTCAGGGCATTAAAGGAAGCAAAGGAATCGAAGGGTTGAACTATGAGGATCTCTGCATACAACCTGGTGTCGAACTGCCCAAGGGGTACAAACCTTCTAAGTTCGAGCTATTTGATGGTACGGGTGATCCAAGGGTTCATCTGAGGACATATTACGACAAGCTGGTTAGAGTAGGGAAGGATGAAAGAATCCACATGAAGTTGTTCATGATGAGTTTGAAAGGAGATGCATTATCTTGGTACATCAGCCAAGATCCCAAGAAGTTGTCAAGCGGGTAGGCATGGCATCTTACTTTATGGACAGATTCAGGTTTAATACAGAGAATGTACCAGACGAGTTTTCTATTCAGAATTTGAAGAATAAGCCAATGGAGACGTTTTGCGAGTATGCTACTCGCTAGAGGTCCAAAACTGCTAAGGTCAGACCCTCCTTAGAATAAGAACAAATGAACAAGTTCTTTGTCCGGGCTTAAGACCACAGTACCATGAACGATTGATAATGATTGAGAACCACAAGTTTTCCGACATTATCAAGTTGGGTGAAATAATTGAAGAAGGTATTAAAAATGGTATGGTTACAAACTTTAAGGCTTTGCAAGCTACAAATAAGGCTTTACAGTTCGGTGGTGTGTCCAAGAAAAGGGACGTAGGGGTTGTGATGGTTGCACAAAGGCCCAAATCTCCCCTCAAATACCAAACTTACCCAACACCTCCACTAACATACCAGCCAACCCCAAATTACCAAGAACCCTCACACTCATACCAAGCTCCGCCACCAACTTATCAGTCATCTCCACCTCCTGCATATATACATACTTCACCCAGATACTCCCAATCCGCTAAAGTCTACCAAACTTATAATGCTCAACCATCCCACTATCAATCACCCCCTGCACGCCAAAATTTCCCTAAACCCCGACCTAATTTTTATCGCAAACCTCCAAAACTGTAAACAGCCATCGCTGAACCCATCGGCCAACTGTATGAGAGATTCAAAGCTACTGGTTATGTTACCCCCATCCCTACTGCAACCCCTGAGAATCCTTCTTAGTGGGTTAACCCAAACAAGTCTTGTACATACCACTCTAGCATGAAAGGGCACACCATCGATGAATGTTGCTCCTTAAAAGACAAGATACAGTCCTTGATTGATAACAAGATTATTGTGGCAAAGGAACCCGCTCAAAATGTCCGCAACAACCCCATGCTAGACCATAAGGGTGGAGGTATCCACATGACTAAAATAGAAGATGACTATGATCCCGAATGATCAATCGGGTTGATCGCAGAAGGTGATGACCCAAAGAAACTAACAATCACTCTCAATCCAAACATAGTCCAGATCCAACCGTATAAGGACGTTGAGGTGAATATGTCGGTACCTCTTGAGTTTGAAGCAATGCCATCCATAAAGACACTAGTACCAATTGAAGTTGACTTCGGGTCTCCAGCAAATGTACCCGCACCATTTTATGTTGCAGTCTTGCCACCCAAGGCACATGCTCCATTCAAAGTGAGGATAGCTGTGCCAATCCCAGTGGCGATGTCAACCATACCCCCCTTCTATACAAATGTTGTACCCTAGGACTATACAGTCAAGGCAAGAAGGAATGGCAAGGTCAGTATTGAAGAAATTGTCGCAACACAGGGTTTGACTAGAGTCTATACCCCTGAACATCTAGCTAAATCAAGCAAGCAGACCTCCAATCGGCTACCCCTCATTAAGACATGTCCGAACGACCTTTGGAGGAAAATACAGGCCAAGGAATATTCGGTCATTGACCAGTTAAACAAGATGCCAACACAAGTATCCATTCTCTCTTTGCTGCAAAGTTTCGAGGCACACAAGAATGCTCTATTAAAGGTGTTAAATGAAGCATACGTACCAAGTAACATCACTAGCGGGGAGGTGGCTAAGATGGTAGGACAAGTTCTGGAAAGCCATAAGATCACCTTTCATGAGGACGAGCTGCCACCTGAAGGGCTAGGGCACAACAAGGCACTGCACATCACCGTACAATGCGAAGATTATTTCATCACTAGAATCCTGATCAATGGAGGTTCCACTCTTAACATTTGTCCGCTGGTAACCCTCAAGAAGTTGGGTAAAGGGATGCATGAGATTAAGTATGGAGCAATCAATGTGAAAGCCTTCGATGGTTCTCAAAGGTCCACCATTGGTGAGATTATTCTATTGCTTACGGATGGGATCAACCTGGTTCGAGGTCGATTTTCAGGTGATAGATGTACCAACGTCTTACAACATGCTGCTGGAACGACCATACATTCATGCCGCTGGGGCCGTAGCATCCATGCTGCAACATGTAGTAAAGTTTGAATGGAATCACCAGGAAGTAATCATTCATGGCGACAGTAGCAACCCTATATAAAGTCACCAAACCATTCCGGCAATCGAGGGAAGAACGATGTTAGGAGGAGAAACTTACCACCACATTGAACGAGTCAATGCTATCGACAAAGAAAAATGGTGGGATAGCAAAATCAAATGTATACTAAGTTGGAGTGGGTACGAACCCCGCAAGGGGCTCGGCAAGAACCTTCAAGGAATCTCTAAACCCATAAAACTCAAGAAACATGGCACTACCTTCGGTTTGGGATATGAATACACCTGGGAAGAATTCAACAACTAGTCGCCACCATGGCGCGGTCCTTACTACCCACTAGAGCAACATATAGCACATCTGGAACAGACCTTCCAACAGTCCGACATTATTTTTGGATCAGATAAATAAGAAGCACTTGAAGAAGTGAAGAACTTGTTTCTAGAGGACAATGATATGGATTGTTGTGTTATTCTCGAGGAGGAGGGGGAGGAAGCCCCTTCCATACAGGCTGTGAGCAGAGGGGCCCATCTAAAGGATTGGACCATCAGGACAAACAAAGCTCGACGTGCCTCGGGGTAGCAAGACTAAAACAAGCATTATTCATTATTTTTACTAAATGATTTTCTTTTCGCATTTTCAATTCCCGCAATAAGATCTTCAATGTTCAAACTAGTTATTCAATTTATCAAAAGCATTTTTGACTTTTCTTATGAATTAATATTTATTGCTATCATATTCTCTCCTGTTTTTACCTATACAACATTACTATTACTTATCTTGATAAACCAATGACTCTGACATGCATTGAGACAATGCAACAAACGGATATTGATTTAGAGGAAGATGACATACCTGACGAGATTGTCAAAGAAGTTGAAAATTTTAAGAACAGACCTAAGTCTAACCTGGACGAGACCGAAATTGTCAACCTGGGAGATGCAGAAAACATTAATGAAATGTGAATCAGCATTCACCTATCGCCATCAGAGAAGAAAGAATACACAGAATTTGTAAAGGAGTATAAGGACATATTTGCCTGGTTGTATGATGACATGACTGGTTTGAGTACGTCTATTGTGGCTCACAAACTACCAACCGATCCGATGTGCCCACCGGTAAAGAAAAAGCTCAGAAAGTTCAAGCCTGATATGAGTTTGAAAATCAAGAAAGAAGTCAACAAGCAGATCAAAGCTAAGGTTCTCAGTGTAGTAGAATACCCGATATAGTTAGACAACATTGTGTCAGTGCCAAATAAGGATGGGAAGGTCAGAGTCTGTGTCAACTACCGGGATCTCAATCGGGCCAGTCCAAAAGACGACTTGCCTTTGCCAAATATACACATACTGATCGACAATTGCGCCAAGAATGAGCTGCAGTCATTTGTAGATTGCTTCGCTGGTTATCATCAAATCAGGATGGATGAGGAAGATGCTGAGAAAACGGCTTTCATTACACCGTGGGGAGTGTACTGTTACAAGATGATGCCATTCGGCCTGAAAAATGCAGGGGCCACCTATATTAGGGCCATGACAACCATTTTCCATGATATGATACACAAGGAGATAGAGGTATATGTGGATGATGTTATTATCAAATCGAAGAAGGCAACTGACCACATGGAAGATATGAGGAAGTTCTTCAATAGACTATAAAGAATACAACCTGAAACTAAACCCCGCAAAGTGCGCATTTTGGGGTTCCTGCTGGGAAATTGCTTGGGTTTATTATGAGCCACCGAGGAATAGAACTGGATCCATCGAAAGTTGAAGCCATTCAAGAACTACCACCGCCAAAAAACAAGAAGGATGTGATGAGTTTCATGGGAAGGCTTAACTACATCAACCGATTCATAGCATAGTCTACAGTTATCTGTGAGCCAATCTTTAAGATGTTGAAGAAGGACACCTCTACTAAATGGATTGATAACTGCCAAAAGGCCTTCGACAGAATCAAGGAGTAACTGTCAACACCACAAATCTTAGTCTCGCCCGAGCTAGGTAGACCCTTACCACTCTACTTTGCAGTGTTAGATGGAGCTTTCGGCTGCGCTCTAGGGTAGCATGATGAAACGGGAAGGAAGGAACAAGCAATTTATTATCTTAGTAAGAAGTTCACCCCATACGATGCCCGATATTCTCTATTGGAATGCACCTATTATGCTTTGACTTGGGTGGCTCAAAAGCTGAGACATTACTTCTGTGCCTATACTATATATCTCATATCGAGAATGGATCCCTTGAAGTACAACTTTTAGAATCCCATGCCAATGGGCAAACTAGACAAGTGGCAAATCCTGTTGAGTGAGTTCGACATTGTTTACGTAACTCAGAAAGCGGTCAAAGGACAGGCACTAGCAGATCACCTTGCTGAAAACCCCATGGATGGAGGATACGAACCCCTGAAAATGTATTTTCTTGATGAAGAGGTATCATTCATAGGAGAAGACATTACAGAATCCTATGACAGTTGGAGAATGTTCTTCGACAGAGCAGCAAACTTCAAAGGAGTTGGCATAGGAGCAGTCCTAATATCAGAAACTGGTCAGCATTATCCGATGTCTGCCAAACTTAGGTTCCCCTTCACCAACAATATGGCCGATTATGAAGCCTGCATCTTAGGACTCAAAATGTCCATTGACATGAACGTTCAAGAGCTGCTAGTAATTGGAGATTCAGACTTACTTATACATCAGGTACGAGAAGAATGGGAAACTAAGAACTCCAAGCTACTCCCCTATCTACACCATGTACAGGAATTGAGAAAGAGGTTCACGAGGACGGAATTCCAGCATGTTCCCAGAATCCAAAATTAGTTCATTGATGCATTAGCTACCCTACCATCTATGATAAAGCATCTAGACAAGAATTTCATTGATCCCATTCCAGTGAAAATCCATAATCAGCCAGTTTACTATGCCCATGTCGAAGAGGAAGCAGACGGAAAGCCTTGGTTTATTGATATCAAGGAATATTTTGCAAAGGGAGAGTACCCGGAGCTTGCTAATCCAATTCAAAAATGCACACTTCGGAGATTGTCCAACAACTTCTTCCACAGTAGAGGAATATTGTATACGCGGACTCCTGATTTGTGACTATTAAGATGTGTCGACACAAATGAAGCATCCAAGCTACTAGGGAAAATTCATGATGGGACCTGCGATCCACATATGAATGGTTTTGTCTTTGCGAAGAAGATACTCCGGGCTGGTTACTATTGGATGACTATGGAAATAGACTGCATCAAGTATGTCCGGAAATGCCATCACTGTCAGGTTCATGCAGACATGATTAAGGTACCTCCAAGCGAGCATAACACAACAAGCTCACCGTGGCCGTTCGCTGCTTGGGGAATGGACATTATTGGACCAATCGAGCCTGCCACTTCAAACGAACACAGGTTTATCCTAGTAGCCATAGACTATTTCACGAAGTGGGCCGAAGAAGTATCTTACAAAGTAGTAACTAAGAAAGTCGTGGTAGACTTTGTCCGCGACTGCATTGTTTGTCGATTCGGGATTCTAGAGTCAATCATTACTGATAATGGCTCCAACTTCAACAACGACTTGATGAAAGCTATGTGCGAAACTTTCAAGATCAAACACAAGAATTAAATAGCCTACAGGCCTCATATGAATGGAGTTGTAGAAACCGCCAGCAATAATATCAAGAAGTTATTGAGGAAAATGATAGAGAAGCATAAATAGTGGCACGAGAAGTTATCATTTGCTCTTTTGGAGTATCGTACTACAGTCCGCACATCATCCGAGGCAACCCCTTATATGTTGGTTTACGGTACAAAGGCTGTCGCTCCCGCTGTGGTAGAAATTCCTTCCCTAAGGATCATACAAGAAGTTGATCTTGACAACGTAGAGTGGGTAAAAAGTAGTTATGAGCAACTAGCCCTTGTAGACGGAAAGAGAATGAATGCAGTATGCCATGGTGAACTCTACCAGAACAGAATGTCCAGAGCCATCAACAAAAGAGTCAAGCCAAGACAGTTCACACTGAGGTAGCTGGTGTTAAAGAAAATTTTTCTGCATCAAGATAAAGCCAAAGGGAAGTTCTCTCCCAACTGGTAGGGTCCATACATGGTTCACAGGGTTTTGACAGGAGGAGCCATCATACTTGAAGAAATGGACGGAGAAGTCTAGCCAAAGCGAATCAATTCGGATGCAGTCAAGTGTTACTATGTGTAATCATTATGCTTTCCCTATATGACGTAAATAGAACTAAGCCTGACCTGATTCCTGTTTAAGAGGGGATACGTAGGCATCCCTATGGGTTCGGTCACAATTCAATAAAAAAATTATTTCCCTCGCAATTGGAAACTAGGGTAGAATTTTGAGAAGTATCCTCAAAATTCTGAAGTAATTTCAGCCAATCGCCGCACGAGCAACAGTCAGAAACGTCAACCCATCAAAATGGGGCAGAATTTTGAGGAGGACCCTCAAATTTCCGTAGCAGGAGAGGTTGCAATGTCCTGAACTACGTCACATTCGTCGGTTCATCTAAAAGTTATTTTATGTCATACTTTTACAAAATCATGTATAAAATCATGCATGTTTATTATTGAAACTGCTTTGTTTAGCAACACAACACCAATGATACAGACGGTATCACCAGATCTGAGCCGAACGAATCAAGCAGAGCCAGCGGGGATATGAACTAATCTCCCCCTTACAAAACACACATGTTTTTGGATGCAGACACTAGGATTGTGAAATCATCAAACGTACTGTACGCCCATGAAACAAACATTAATCAAGGATATGACTCTCCGAACTGTTGCACTTGCCAAACATTTGCTATCCGCATACACCAATGATGTCCCGTATGACACAATGCTCCCAGTAATCACAACGCTGCAATCTGCTATCAGCTAAGAAAAATCTACTGTCATATTTTATCTTATTATTTGCATAAGGCTATCATTCTGCCTTCCGAGACTAAACGCTGTCTCCATTTGCATCTGCATTGCATAAGGCTACCATTCTGCCTTACGAGACTAAACGATGTCTCCATCTGCATTTTTGCATTAGGCTACCATTCTACCTTCCGATGTTAAGCTCTACCTCCATATGCATTCGCATTGTATAAGGCTACTATTTTGCCTTCCAATCTGCATAAGGCTACCATTCTGCCTTCCGAGACTAAACGATGTCTCCATCTGCATCTAAATTGCATAAGGCTATTATTCTGTCTTCCAATCTGCATAAGGCTACCATTCTACATTCCGAGGTTAAGCTCTACCTCCGTCTCATTGACATATTAGAATAAGGCTATCATTATGCCTTCAGAGGCTAAGCTCTACCTCCAATTTTCTTCGAAACTAAGCGCCATCTCAAGCACTATTTATCTCACTTTTCTTGCAGGGGTAAGCTTTGCCCTTCAAATCGCAAGACTAAGCTTTGTCCTGTCCATATCATACTACTGCATCTTTTATGGGCTGAAATATCGCCAACTCATCCAAAGACTTCATCGTTCGGAGGCACCATCTTCATATCCCAAGAACACCATGTCATGGCCTGAGGATCTCTCTCAATCTTTTGCACATCATTATTCAAAGGCGTCATGGTTCGGAGGCACCATCCTCATAGCCCGAGAACATCATTTCATGGCCTACGAATCCTTTATCATGTGCTTCATGACCCAGTACATCATGGTCTTAGGACACCATTCCTAATCGTCCAAAGACAACATTCATGCTCCAACGAGAATTTGCATCATGTTTAAATTTATGCACAATATATGCTTGTATTGCTTATTTGCAGGTAAGATGGCGAGCAACAACCATACCGGCAATAGCGATCTCGCTCCAGTTCCCACAGCCATATCAAACCTAACCATTCTCGTAAATTGCCCACTCATACGGCCCTAGATATTGTGTCCGTTCTTGAAACCGCTTCATCAGTATACTCCGCCGATGGATTCTGAACTACATATAGCCTGATTCCTATAAAACCAGGGATATGTAGGCAACTCAAAAGCCAGGTTGCAGCCTAATCCTCTTCAAACCGTTTCACTCGGTCAAAATTGGTCGTCATTTCGTTACCCGACAACTCTTTCAACCTTTTCCGGGTAAAGAGGGGCAGTTGTTGATACCCAATTTTTCCCTAAATATTTTCAATATGCAAAATACTTTCAAAATAGAATATATATGCATATATAAGCATGCATGTACAAGTATTTTATTATTTTCCCCATAATTTTAAAGCTTTAAATTGATTTATTTTCTCCCTTTTTACCCATAAGTATTTCCAAAATTATTATTTTCATAGTTCATCTATTGAATTTTTATATTTATGCCAAAGTATTGCTAAGGTAATTTTTAAATATTTTTATAATTTTATTTAGTATTTTTAAAACTAAATTGAACATAATTGCAATATTAGCCAGTTTAAGGTTTAATTATGTTTTATATGCATAAAATTGGATTGTTAGTTAGGTATTATAAATCATTTTATCCTTTTAAATTAGTTTTCAGAAACCATTTACTATTTTTATAATTTAAATAGGGAAAAATGGCTATTTAAATTATAGCAAAATTTGGCTTTTAATTATAGCCAAATCAAACCCCAATTTTCCAGCCCAATTTCTAATTAAAACCCGACCCAGACCCCTTCTCATCCTGGCCGTTGATCACAGAGATCAACGGTCACCGTTCACTCTTACCTTTTTTAACCCAAACGACCCCCCAAACCTACTTATTCTCACAATTCGCCGCCCTTGAATCCTCTCTACTCTCCAACTTTATCTGAAACCTAAAGCTAACCCTAGTCGCCACCACCTAAACTAGCCCTAATCCCCTTCGATCCTCGCTCAATCCATGGACTCCCATGGCTGTTTGAGACGTATACCCGTCTTCTACGCCTCCTAGTTGCCCTTTTTTGTGATCTCGTGGAAATATCTTGAAGATATCTAGTCCAGACCTTGCTCAACTTCTATCCATGGTCTTCTATGCTACTTTCCGGCCAACCATGGTTGTTCGAGTCAGATCCATGGCCTTTCTGGCTAAAACTAGTAACGATATAATATTTTATCATCTTTTTGGGTTCTCTAAAACCCTAACCCTTGAGATTCTCCATTTTCCTTTTGATTTGTCTTCGATCTAGGTGTATCCATCAGTTTTAACCGATCTTTTCTTCATCTCTTTTATTTTCTAAAAAAACCTAGCTAAAATCCTCCAATCTTTTTAGATCTGTGATGGATCTATCGGTTTCTTAATGTTTTCACTTGTTTTCCTCAAAATGTTTGTCCGATTTCAAATAGTTTCTTCATTTTCCAAACTAGGGTTTCAAAACCCTTTTTGCAAAAAAATGATTTCATTCGGATTGCTGTGATTTTTAGCATGTTTAAACATTACATGAGTCTTTTCTGTTGGCTCGATTCATTTTTTGTCAAGTAATCCTAATACTTCTGGGTTCGATTCGAAGTTTGAATTTGTTTGCGGTGTGTTTGCATGACTATCATGAACATTCTGCGCTTTATGTGTGTTCTATATGCTCTTGTGCTTCCTGTTTTGATTTGTTCTTAAGGTTTCTTTGATCTTGTCCAAACCCGTGTCATTTATGGGTCCGACCATTTGTTTTACTGATTGTTCACATAATTTATGGTGATTTTGTGCAATCTCCTTAAACCTACAATTTTGATTTTGTGTATTTTCCTTGTAGTTTTGTACTGATTTTTCGAAATTGCTTCCTTACTTTTGTAATACTTTCCTTAGTTAGTGTTGATTCCCTGTGATTTTTAACCTCATTTGTGATTCTCTAAACTAATTTTCAGAATCAAATTGTACTCTACCCTGTTTATGTGCACAATATGTTGTTATTATACTTTATTCTTACTTGAAAATATTCTGTACTTAGTCCTTATTACATGCTACATACTTTTACTATTCCTATTCTTGTAAAATCAGTCTTACGAGCAATTCTTTTCCTTATTTGATACAACTTGTACCCGTTTGAACTATGACTCCCTAATTGAAGAGAGTCTGGGTCTTGTACCCGTCTAAAATTATGATAAGTCAATACTTGTTACCTTATTTTCTTGCTTGTTTTCAAAAACTATAAATACTCTACCCTCTGTTCTTCAAACACATGAACAATTAGTTCAGAACATACACATATACACTCAAACTCTCCCTTCTTTCTCTACTACTTGTGCTACTACTTTGTCTAGCCGGCTGGAAGCCAAGGCTAGACTGTGGAACTCTGATTGCTTTACTTTTTCTGCACTTTGCTTCTTCAACTGGTATGTTCCTTGTTCAAATTCTATAACTCAACTCTATGTGTTCCCTTGTTTGTCAATCCCTGTCTCTTTCTGTATTGATTTAATGGCTCATGCTGTCAAATTGCACTTCTTGTTTACTGCTTTACTTAGCATGCCTAAAATTCTACTGTCCCTTGTTCAAATGTAATTAGCATATTTATTTGTTTATGTATATGTACCTCAACTAGTATGTCTCCTAATGTACTTGATTAATACTAATTCATGACTAATTATGTGTAATAGGCCCCCTGCATGACTACTCCCATACCCTGTCCTTATGTTTTATTACTGTTATAATTTCAAGCATGATTCCCCTAAAGTAGTTGTTTGCGTTTTGGAGACCAATTAGCCCCTACTCACCCCTTATATTTGCTAGTCTATGTGCATCTCTTCTCAGCCATGATTATGTGTTTCTAATTTGGACCCTCTGTGTCCCCAACCCCTGCTTCCTTGTTTGTAACTTCTGAAGCCGTACTGCTCTTTAACTTGTTCTGTATGTGTTGTTGTTGCTCCTATCCCCTTCCCTTTTCAAAACTGTTTTCCAACTCAACTCCTCTAAATCTATGTCAAGCACTCTCACATATACTCTTAGACCACTAGGTTTTTCCCCTTTTGTGGGAGCCTTGCTTTGGGATCCTTGAGCTCCCTCGGAACCTGGACACATAAGAGCTGGCCCTTCCACACTGCACTTACTTTTAGTTATGCAATATGGGTGTGAGCACTGCCCAGGATCCCTG
This sequence comes from Nicotiana tabacum, assembly GCF_000715075.1. NCBI lineage: Eukaryota > Viridiplantae > Streptophyta > Magnoliopsida > Solanales > Solanaceae > Nicotiana > Nicotiana tabacum. The sequence continues at coordinate 30,061,210 of NC_134085.1, forward strand.
GAGGTCCTTAGGGAACTATAACATACCCGGTATGACAAAGGCTATTGAATGATATTGGCACTTAAGGTAGTTTATTACATAACTCAGAGAGGAAGTCCTAATCAGGCTTCTTATAGTGTAGCTTCTTAGTATTTTATTTCTACTTATGTAATTCCCTCATATGGCCTGTAATAATTTGTAAACCAGTATTGGGGTGGATAGCGAAAAGGTGTAGGGTAAATATGCATGCTATAAATTGTAAAGGGTACAAAAACATGTCATTAGGTTTATATTCCTAATTGAGTAATAGAAACCATGCTTAGGATTCATACGTGTATTAGAAATCATATCTCTGGATCCATGTTTCTTGCTTCAGCATCTCATTCATTAATCCATGTTTTGTGTTTATCGCTTTGAAATCCTGCTCCAAGGGCAATAACAATATTGGTATAAAGCTATTACTCATGAAGTCGTATTTCAACAATTCTGCAACTCTTGTGTACATTTAGCAATCATGCCTTAGGGACTCTATTTTCAACAACCCTGCCATTTGCATATTAGAATATCATGTTTTTGGATCCTGCGTGCATTTCGTTCAGACTTCTAGTTAATTACTAATTCATGAAAAGGTAGTTAGTAATAATTTTCACATTGTGATGCTTTCTTAATAAGTTGGTAATAATCTCTGCATTCAACTAGAAGAGCATGTTTTAGGTAAATAATCTCCAAAATGTCTTAATAACTCGGAATAACTCAAATAAAACTGGAACTGCCTTTGTTTGATTATCAGCTGTTAAAATCAGTAGGCGAACCTGATTCAGACTTCTTTTCCGAGTCATGTAATAAATTTGGTTCTGCTATTATCGCTTAGACACCCTGCTTTAGGATTATGAATTCAGACTTTAGTTGTGCATGAGTCATGCTATATATGTGCATTATTTTTTGAGGTATACCAGAGCCTTCTACTTGCTTCTATGTTTTCCCCCTAAGTGTAGTCTTATATGTTTTGTATGTCACTTTAGTATTTTGCCTTTAAATCTGAGGGTCTTCCTAAAACCTCCTTCTTGTTGGATAGGAGTCCTAAATTCCTCCGAGACTGATAGGAAAGGACGGGTAGAAGCATGCAATAGGGGTCAAGACCAACCTTCGGTCTAATTACCTTCATGTGTGGGAAAGGGTAGATCTGGATATGATAAACGGTGCACTAATACCACGTGTAGCCCCTCTTTTGAGGAGTTTCATACTGGGTACTGCAATGATGTGATCCATATTATTATAAATACTAGGACCCCCTCCCCCTTTTAGGATTAGATTGTAATTTTTCACAAAAATCTTGTTTTCACTAATTGTTTTCAAACACTCGTATCGCCTTACTCTTTGAGCCCTACTTGTCTACTTGCTAATTGCACAAATTCACAAAAATTGTCTGGCCAGGAACTACACTAGTGGATCCTGAGGGATGCCTAACACCTTCCCCTTAGGATATCAAGCCCTTACCCTATCTCTGGTTATCCAAACATAGTCAGAAATGAACCTTATAGGTGCCCTAATGCACCTTAAAATTGTTAGGTGGTGACTCTTCAAAATTGCAAAACCCCTTTCCCAAAAGGAAAAAGTTATCCCATACCCAAAATGTCATGAACCCGATTTACGCAGGAAGGGAAAAAGGGGCGCGACACTCGCCCGACTCGATCCTTTTGGTGAGGTCCTCGAGCCTATTTATGATGGCAGGATTGGCTACCGATCTGTTGTTGCTCGATCTCTCCGATACCTATTCGGCCGGGTGAGTAGCTTCCGGTGCTACTGTACTGGGAGTCTTCGGGTGGCTTTGCAGTTTAGCGATATCTAGCTGTTATGCCTGCAACATTTCAAAAATAACATGAAGGCTAACTTCCCGTACTTCCCGAGCTGGGGTATTTTGGGCTTCCTATGGGTCGCCATGTTGTATTCTCCTGTCGGTGTGTGAGGTTTCATCGACCTGTTGTGCGTCATGCGAACCCGCATCAAACTGGAATCGGTCTAGGTGCGTTATCGAGGTTCTGTGGTGGTGCACCAACAATTGGAACAGCCATACCGTTTTCTCTGCAGTTTTCAAGTCATTCTCAACTCTGTTCATTGAGCTAGACATTTTGACCTGAAATCGGAGATCTTGGACAAGAAAAAGTGTGAAAGATAACTTGTGTTGTGCAACGAAACCAGCAAGAAAATAATTACTATTATTTTTAGCCCTACAATGGGCGCCAAACTATTTACCGTGAAAATGGTAATAACAATTAAATTTGTTGATGGGACTCTAAAAATACGTGATCTATTTTTATGCTAGTTGTTGAGCATTTGATCCTAGGAATATGAAGTTTAAGGACAAAATACGAACTAAAGTAGAGTTATAACCAAACCAGAGTTTTAGCTATTCGGGCCTCGGACTGACTGATGAGGTGCCTCGAGGTCGATTCCTGGGCTCGGGCTCGAGCTATCAGGGATAATTGGGAAAGGGCTAATAGTTAAGATATAATTAAGGGAGGCTCTTTATGGCCAATGACAAGCAATAAATGGAGAACAAGTATAAAAGTAATGAATAGGAGCAATAATATCGAGAGAGTAACTTAGAGAGAAAAGAGAGAGAGAGAGAGACACAGTTGTTATTTATCTCGTGTCAAATAGTTAGGGCAACAGTAACCCCTTTACAAAATAGTAAGGATCCCCTTTATATAGGAGAGAAATCCCAACATAGTACGAAAAGCATTAATTACAAAAATATGGAGATGAGACGGCTAGACGTGACACCTTGATACAGGTTTTTGGCAGGCCGGCTTTGTTAGACTTAGCTGAGTGCCTTGGGAACTCCCCGTTTTTACTCTAGCCTCGATCAATATTCCCTTTAGGTCAGGCCTCAACGAGCTTTGAGGGGGGTACTCGGTCACAGCTTCGCGTCCTCGAGGCCTCGAGATGTTCTTCTGAAATGAACTAATAGTAAGAAATTGGACCCTCTGATTTTGCCACACACGCTAAACTTTTCCTTTATTTTGGCGTGATCCTGTAACTATATGCATTGGATAGCGAGACATAATGAGAATTTTACATTCCCAAATTTATGTAAATTATCCTAGTCTCATAAGTTATCGTATTCTCCCTTATCGGACTTTATATTAAGTTAAGTAGTGTATTTTTTCCGTCAACGGCGCAGAGGGTCTATACATATATATAGTATTATAGTATTTTCACCACCATCAAATTATAATTAGTGGGCAGGGCCCTATTGGGAAGTATTATAATATTTTTCACAACCATTGAGCTATAATCGGTGGGCACGCCCCTATTGGGCAACCTCTGATCAAATGGAAAGTTTTATACCGAGCCTACTGTGGCCGGGAGCCTATGAGCGAATCCATAATGGTTGAGATACAGAGCCTTGTATGGTGGAGCGCCTATGAGCAAGCCTACTATGGCAGAGCAGTTACATATACCGAGCCTTATTGGGCCGAACATATATTTTACTTACTATATTGATTGAGTTGAGTCAGTATTAGGAAGTAAGAACTTTTTTAGATAATCTTTGACTCCTAGTTACTTTTAATTATTATATTATCAGTTCAAATTCAACTTTTTTGTTATTTTATTTCCTTAAATACTTGGTACATTATTTCGTATTGATATCCCTTTGGCCGGGTCATTTCATTTCATGCCTGTAGGTCTTGATAGACAACTGGATACACCTTTTCGGTAGATAGAGCCAAACATCAGCTTGGTTGGTAAACTCTATTTCCCCCGAGTTGTCAAGTCTAGACCTTGGAGTCCATTTTATATATACAAGTTTGATGTATAGGTCGAGGCCTTGTCCGAACCATGATACAGTTCAGTTATCTCTAGAGTCTCTTAGATGAGACCTGCATATTTTTTATATCAATATTGTGGTCTTGACATCCCTATGCACATGTTTAGTTTTGTATTTCTTGTTGTATACGTTCATGGAGGCCTCGTCAGCCAACACAATTATGTATATGAGCTTTTGGGTGTGTTTACCCCTCCATAGTTGACAGTTACAGAGTGGTACACTCAGGCCGAGTATGGCACCGAGTGCCTGTCACACCTTCTTTTTACCCTCACCCCGTGAAGGGTATAAATATAAGGGAGTTTTTCCAATTAAAGGACAATCGAAACGGGATCATTTATTTATTAAAAAATTTAGAGTCGCCACTTGGGAGGTTTATGGTGTCCCAAGTCACCGGGTAAAATCCCGAATCGAGGAAGTTGACTCTTTTTATGGTCCGCGATTACAGAAATCTGGGTAAGGAATTCTGTTAACCAAGGAGAAGGTGTTAGGCATTCCCGAGTTCTGTGGTTCCAGCACGGTCGCTTTGATCATACTTCGCTTATTAAAATTGTTTAATTACTGAGTTTAGATCCTATGTGCTTTTATCTATTAACCGCTTTTAAATCACTTGATTATCCGTAGTTAAAGAATTGAGTTACGCGTATGTATACTCTTTTCCTTTGGCGCGTCAAAAATCATGTCACGGGAACGTGCCCATAATTAATAACGCTTTGTTTATTTTTTAAGAAAGTTTAGCCGAAGTTACGTGAACGTATACTCCGATTTATTTTTTAAGAAATCGTAACCGTGTCACTCGAAGGTGTCCACAATCACGATGATATTTTAAACGGCCCTAAAGGTTTCTCTACGAACATTTATTATTTTACCTCTATATTATGAAATTAACACAAGAGCCATTTGTTACTAAATGTATAATTATGGCTTGCCTCAAATTTCCTTTTCAAGACCCTAATTATTTAAACACTAAAGTACTTGACGCCTACTTTAGGTGAATAATTCAAACAAATCCCTTCCAATCAACAAGGCTTCATTAAACCATTTTATTAGCGGAAGGGCCTGAATTAAACAGGCCCAACTTTCTGAGAAACACACATGTCTCAATGTGAGGAAACTCTTTTGACTTAAGAAACTCCAATAATATTCAGGCCCAAAGGCCCAAATAGTTTGGCAATGCTGGCTGCAGGCAAGGGCTTCAGGATCGAATCCCTGAAGCCAACATCTAACAGTGACCTTACTCATAACCTTTCTTACCATTGAGGAAGGGGGGGATCGAGTTGGGGCATGGATAAGAACCCTATACAGCAATCAATAATAATCCTTTTTAAACTGAGGCATAAACTGTACGGAAGCACCAATTGGCCACAGTTAAAATCAAGCAAAACTATACATACATAGCTTAACACATGAATTATAATAAGAACACAAAGGTATAAACAACAGAAGCTAATAGAATCTAACATCTAAACAAGATTTCTATTTGGATTCCAATTTGAACATCCAAATCTGCATACAAATTCAGTCTTTCTCCAACTTGTGGCACTTCATTTGCTAGCAAAGGGGATAAGGAAATACCTGAGAGCACAAATAAGAGAAAGGTAATAAAATCAGCAAAGAGCAGTAGCAAGAGCAAGGGTCAGCAGCAAAACCCAATCAACAGAACCAACCAGCTGCTCTAAAATTAAGTTTCAAACCCAGAATTTGAAGTAAACATCCAGAAACTAATTCAACCCAAACAATGGACCAGGCAGAACTTCAGCCAAGCTGATTTTAGTTCATTGCTAAGGTCAGCTAGTCAGAAATTGTTGCACCACCAGGAAAATTGCAAAAATTAACAGAAGACTCAATGAAACAGTAAAATTTCTTGCATTTTTTGTATTTTTCTGAGCTTTTCTTCTTTTCAGCTCTTGGGTCTTTGCCTTGAAAGATAAGAAATAATGCCTTTATAGGCAAGAAACAGGGCAGCCTAAAAGAATTCAAATTTGCACTTCTACCCTTTTGATATTTTCATTCTTGCTTAGATATCCCTAAGTTAAAAAATAGCTTTTCACATTAATCCCCACCCCAGCTTCCAGGAAGCTTCCTCAATCAGTTATTCAGAGATTCTCTACCTAGACTTCCTAATTTACCCTTCAATACCCCGGTTATTACCCCTAAAGCAAGATAGAATATAGGTCAAATTGACCCAACTCAATTTGGTGTGGGTCTGTATAACCCAAGTCGAATCCCCTCTTGGGCTCTCTGACTTCAAAACATAATTCGAGCCCCAATCAACAATCAAAATGTAATGGGAAAAACAGAATTTCCAACAAGAAAATCTAGCAATGCTTTTTAAAAACAAAAAATAGACCAAAACAAAAGAAAAAGGGACATAAACTGATTAACAAAACCATTAGGCTAAGCTCGTCAGTAAGCTAATTATGCAACCAAAACAAACGAAAGATGAACACATAAGAAAAGAAAAGAGAAAACAGATAAAAGATGAAAATGATCTTAAAAGAAAGAAGAAGAAACATGCAAGAAAAATGAAAAGAGACTGAGAAGTACCTAAAGAACTGGATGGGCCTAAACTTGAATTCAATCCTTGAACTTTCGATTTTGACCGAAATGGTTTTAATCATGTGTTCTCAAATGAAAACACATGAAGAAAACCGATTTCGACTTCAAATCCTCAAAAAGGCACACTGATTTAGGTTTTGGAATTTTAGGGTTCAGATCTTTGATTTGAGATTCGAAGAATTTGGGACAGATTTGAGGGAAAAGAAGTGGAGATTTAGAATGAGAAGATGAAGGGGAGTTTGGGGTGTTAATTTTGGGTGGTTTGGTGGTGGCGCCGCCGGGCAGGGGTTGGGGATTCTAGGGTGGCGGTTAGGGTTTGAGGTTTCAAATCGAGATTCGAATAGTTGGGGTTCGATTTGAGGGAAAAGGGGTGCAGATCTGAGATGTGGAGATGGAGGAGGGTATTTGGTGTAAGTTTGGGGTCGATCGGAGTACCGCCGCCATTTTGGACACTTAAATATCACATGACCCGAGCTTCAGGACCGTCCAATCAAGAAACCTCGACGATCCTGATCTGTTGCCCATGAAACGGCGTTGTTTGGTTTACTGGAGGGGATCAGACCGGGTCGAGATGTGGGTTTGGGCCCGGTTTCGGGTACTTTCCGTTTGGGCTGGGGAAATTTGGATTGGTTTCAGCCCAAATTCCCTTTCCTTTATTTTGATTTTTTCCAATTTCTTAATTTCTTCTAAACTAAAATTAAAATTAAAATAAACTTAAATTGATTTCTAATCAAATTATCCTACCAAATTAAATTAACATACTCTAAATAATAATTACCACAACTAATTAAATACTAAATTAAATAAAAACCACCAAAATTCGAAATTAAAATTTAAAAAGTGCAAAGTAAACTATTTTTGTGATTTTTCCATTTTTTATAAAACATTAAATTACTAATTAATTCAAGAATGCAAAATTAGATCCTAAATGCAAATACTGAAAGAAATTATTTTGTTTTTAATTTGTTGGAATAATTCATATAGGGCAAAAATCACGTGATCAAAGCTGCCCCTCTTTGCCCGGAAACACGAAGATTTTTCGTGCAAAGATAAGTGAGCGGATACGAGCGATTTTTGCCCGTTTGAATACTCCGTGGGAAGCATTTTTGAAATATTTGACCGCACCCTGCTTCCGAGGTTGCCTACATATCCTTGGATAAAAAGGAATCAGGTTAGTGTAGTTCAGGAATGTCTGGTAACTGGGACTACCATGGAGCTGTGATTTCACTGTTGTTGTTGCTGCTGCTGTCACTGAACCCCTTATTACACCGTGTCAAAAATAAAAGAAGCTAGACTAGACTATGATCTATGCTTTACAAAATCCTATCTTGATCTTCAAACTTGATTTTGTGTTTCGTGTTGCCTGGTTGTCTTGTATTTTCTTGGTAAAATTCCTTTGTTGCCGTCTTGAATTGTAAACTGAGATGCTTCCCTTTCTCTAGGCGGATGCCTGATTGCTGAACTTGATATGTATTCTCATGCTATCCAGGCGGGCTCCTAACTGCTAATCTGAAAGTGTTCCCTGCTTTCCAGGCGGGCTCCTGACTGGTAATTTGAAAGTATTCCCTGCTCTCCAGGCGTGCTCTTGACTTCAACAAAGAATTCGACAGCTAAAATTTGAATTGTACTCCCTTGTTCTCCAGGCGGGCTCATGACTGCTAATCTGAAATTGTTCCCTGCTTTCCAGGCGGGCTCTTGACTGCTAAACTCGAAAGTATTCCCTGCTTTCCAGTTGGCCTCCTGATTTCAACTTGAAAGTACTCCCTGCTCTCCAGGCGGGCTCCTGACTTCAAAATAAACAAAACAAAGAATTTAAAAGCTAAGATGTAAATGATACTCCCTTGTTCTCCAGGCGGGCTCCTGACTGCTACGCTTGAAAGTATTCCCTGCTTTCCAGGAAGGCTCCTGACTTCAACTTGAAATGTATTCCATGCTCTCCAGGCGGGCTCCTGACTTCAAAATAGATAAAACAAAGAAAATTTTTCTGCCCCGGTTTGGTGGCTGGGCACGGATGTGAGTGTAAAACTAAATCGTATTACCACGTGTTACTAAGAATTGAAAGCTAGGCCCCATTATCCAGGGGGGTCCTGAAATCCCTAGTTAAATGACAATTAATAATCTACGTTATACCTTCTAAAGTGTGACTTTTGCTAAATCTTGTTATCTAAGAGGGTCTTCAAACTACTCCCCATTATCCAGGAGGGTCTTGAAAATCAAAAGTCGAGTTTTATCTTAAGAGTGACAGCTTTTATGGCCGCATTATACTACCCTACAGCAAAATTTACGCTAAGTGTCGCTAGTTAATTGAAATTTTACAGCTAAGTCCCATTATTCAGGAGGGTCTTGGAAACTCCTAATTGAATCCTATCTCGGACACGCAAACTTCTAAGCTAACTTATATTCTTTTGGGATACATTTATGCTAGATTATGTTATTTCTGAGCTTTAAACTAGGTCCCATTTTCCAGGAGGGTCCTGAAAGTTTACGGTCAAACCTACTTTGATGCTTGCTCTTTCCCCTACGAAGAGTTTCTCCGGAGCAAACGAATTTTCTGCCCCTGTTTCAATCAAAGAAAAATTTGTCAGTTTAAAGTGGTGGTTAGCTGATGGCATTTTTGCTGAAGATCTTTCCACTGTATTGTCTTGTTCTGAATGGCTTTCTCGAACTGGCCCTGAACCGCTTTGACTTTCTGACTGACTTTCAAATCCCATGGCCTTTGACGAACCGAGTATTCTATACCCATGTTGTTGTTTCACACCTCTGACCCCTTGATCTGAACCTTTGCATCTCCCATGACATACCAAATCATTTTACCGGTGGAACTTCTGGTGATTCTTCGTATCCCACCTTACATCATGCTGTCTTTAGTATGCTCTGACCACGTTGTGTTTTGCAATTTTGGAAGTTGGTAGTGAGCTTTGAAACTCTTTTCCACTTACTTGGGACAAGAATGACATTAAAACCTCTTAAACAAATAAACCCAAAAGAAATGAAATGCAATGACTTTGCAGGTTAAGGATAAGAAGAATCCAAAACCAGATAACTGCTACAAAGGGCATAAGAAAGAGAAACTTATATGAGTGGAACAGCTGGTACCAGTGATCATGACATGCATTTCAGATTAATCGGCCTAATCTATCCAACCAATCAACTTTCAGCTGCCGTACTTTGTTGCCTCAGAATTTCCATGACCTGATTACTTTACCCAAACCTTGACCTTGTTCATCCTGCGGCGCCTTGAAACAGTTTTCCACCAACAGGCCTTTCTCACTTGTTGACTTTTCAGCTCACTTTCGCCTCATGGTGCCCGTGAGGGTTTTCACCAATAAGACTCTCTCATTTTAATTTCTCTCAACTCCCGTCGCCTCATGGTGCCCGTGAGGGTTTTCACCAATAAGACTCTCTCATTTTAATTTCTCTCAACTCCCGTCGCCTTACGGTGCCTGTGAAGGTTTTCACCAATAAGACTCTCTCATTTTTATTTTTCCTGCTTGAACTAGAGTGTTGCCCCTTACATGAAATTACCTTTACCTGCTCGACTTGACATTTCTCAAACACTGATCAGAAGGTCTTTCTTTGGACCATAATGTGGGCTTTTGGACAGGGTTAGAAAGAAAGGGCATAAAAGGCTTAAAACGATTCAAATGGGTTAAATTTACAACTTTTGGAATCAGATTTTTCAAAACAACCACAACTTCTGCTCCAGTTTCTTTCTTGGGGCTTTTGGATTTTTGTTTGATGAGACCGAACCATGAGGCTGCCTATATATCCTTAAAAGGAATCTGGTCGAACGTAGTTCATGTCATAGGAATTAATTTGTTTGTTGTGGTTTTTCTTTTTCTCTTTCTCTTTTCTCTCTTTTTCTTTTACTGTTTTTCTTCTTCTTTTCTCTTTTCTTCTTTTTTTCCCTTTTTCATCCTTTTCTTTTTCTTTCTTCTCTCCATTTCATTTTTCTTCTCCTTTTCTTACCTTTCACGTCAGTGTTTCTGATATTCACTACTGATTCCGAAAGAGGGGTATGGAAGAAAATAAATAAGGCTCAAAAGGACTGACGAGGGATAAGGTGTTTAGATAGCAATGCCTTCGTCATTTCAATCTTTAAGATGTGCCAAATACAAATAAATACAAAGACAATCAAACGAAGAAATCATACATAGTATCTCTTGACTGCATCGAAATTGATAGCCATTTCTACATATTTCCCTTCTACATCTGTCAAATATAATGCGCCATTGGACAACACTCTAGTTACGACAAATGGCCCCTGCCAATTTGGGGCGAACTTTCATTTTGCTTCAGCTTGATGAGGCAAGATACGTCTCAACACTAACTGACCCACTTCGAACTTCTGTGGACGTACCTTCTTATTATATGCTCTCGCCATTCTTTGCTGGTACAATTGGCCGTGACATACTGCTGCCAATCTCTTTTAATCAATCAGACTTAATTGCTCCAAGCGAGTTTTGACCCATTCCACGTCATCAATTTCTGCTTCAGCGACAATCCGAAGGGATGGGATTTCAATTTCTGTGGGTATTACTACCTCCGTGCCATACACCAACAAATAAGGAGTGGCCCCTACTGAAGTGCGAACAGTAGTGCGATAACCCAACAATGCAAAAGGTAACTTCTCATGCCACTGTCTAGAACCTTCCACCATTTTTTGAAGTATCTTCTTTATATTCTTGTTGGCTGCCTCGACTGCTCCATTCGCCTTAGGGCGGTATGAGGTGGAATTGCGATGTATAATATTAAACTGCTGACATGTCTCTGTCATCAGATGACTATTGAGATTAGCGCCATTGTCCGTGATGATTAACTTCGGAATCCCAAATCGACAGATGATATTTGAATGCACAAAATCGACCACTGCTTTCTTGGTCACAGATTTGAAAGTTTTCGCTTCAACCCACTTGGTAAAATAATCAATGGCTACCAAGATAAACCTATGTCAATTTGATGCTACTGGCTCGATTGGCCCAATGACATCCATGCCCCAAGCAACAAAGGGCCATGATGCCGACATGGTATGCAGTTCAGATGGTGGGGAATGAATCAAATCTTCGTGCACCTGGCACTGATGACTCTTGCGCACAAAACTGATGCAATCTCGCTCCATAGTGAGCCAGTAATAATCTACTCGGAGGATCTTCTTTGCCAGAACGTACCCACTCATATGCGGTCCACAAACTCCGGAGTGTACCTCAGTCACGATAATTGTGGACTGTCTAGAATCTATGCATCTTAGCAATCCAAGATCTGGAGTTCTTTTATAACACCCCTCTACTGAAGAAAAATCCGCTTGCCAATCGTCGAATTGTTTTTTTCTGATCACCTGTGGCCTGTACCGGTTATACCCCCATCTGGAGGTATTCTTTGATATCGTGGAACCATGGCTCCGCATCAAGTTCTTCATCTACCATATTACAGTAAGCATGCTGATCACGGACCTGAATCTGCAAAGGGTCCACATAAGCTTTATCTGGATGATGTAACATTGACGCTAGAGTAGCCAAAGCATCGGCGACTTCATTATGGATCCTTGGGATATGCCTGAACTCTATCGACTGAAACCGTTGACAAAGATCATGCAAACATTGTCTGTATGGTATGTGTCACGACCCTAGTTCACCAACCGTGAACATGTCATGACGGCACCTAGTCTCCGTGACTAGGTAAGCCTAACACTTGCGGAAACATAATAATTGCGGAAAAATAGAATACCATATTTAATTATCTAAAAAGGAAATTGTACTAAATGCCGCTCGACATATACGACTCAATATGTCAAGACTAAAACAATCGCAAAACCCGGAAACTCACGGGAAAACACAAGCTACAGAAATGTATAGTGAGGCTCCAAACTTCAAAATATCTAACAAACGGAAGGAAAGAGAACTAAGTACTAAAGATAGAATAAAGAGGGAAACTCGTCGGTCTGCGGAGGCAGCAGATCTACTTCGAAGTCTCTGTAGTCCTCCTACCTTACTGATAGTGCGCCTGAGTAGAGGTACCTGGATCTGCACATGAAAACATGCGCATAAGAGGCGTGAGTACACCACAGCGGTACTTAGTAAGTGCCAAGCCTAACCTCGGTTGGGTAGTGACGAGGAAGGTCAGGGCCCTACTGAGGTTATATAAAATATAAAGATGTCAGGATAAGATAAACAGTGCAATTGAGAACCTACAGTAAGAATCTATGCCGGATAATAAGAGTACAATAACGGAAACAATGATGAAAGCAAACCATAAGGAAATTACCGGGGATCTTTAAGTATCCCGAGGATCTCTTAGTATCCTCGACATGTACTAGGGATCTCTTGGTATCCCGAGGATCTCTCGGTATCCTCAATATAAGCCAGGGATCTCTTGGTATCCTCAATATGTACTAGGGATCTCTTGGTATCCCGAAGATCTCTCGGTATCCTCAATATAAGCCAGGGATCTCTTGGTATCCCGAGGATCTCTTGGTATCCCGAGGATCTCTTGGTATCCTCAATATGTACTAGGGATCTCTTGGTATCCCGAGGATCTCTCGGTATCTTCAATATATGTGCGGGGGATCTCCCAGGAATCTAACCCGTAGTCCCAAAGTAAATGTGCAGGGGGAATCTACCGGGAATCTAACCCGTAGTCCCAAAGTAAATGTGCAGGGGGAATCTCCCGGGAATCTAACCCATAGTCCCAATTTAAAACACAGAGCAACAACACAAGAATATTAAATTAAACGCTAATTTCGTACCAAGTAAACATTTACTTCTAGCCTAACATGCTTCACGTAATGCAATTCAGGCAATTTAAGCAAATAGGCAATTAAGTCAACTAAACATGCCTTTCTAGACTAGCAACATGCTAAATTCACAAGTAGAATAAAACAAGAAAAGAACTCAATTGAAATACTTAAGGAAAAACCGGATTTTCAACAATTAGCTCAAGTACGCGCTCGTCACCTCACGTACAGGGCATTTCAATTATCAAATATAGCACATCCTAAGGGGAAAGGTCCCCCACACAAGGTTAGACAAGCCACTTACCTCGAATTCTCCAAACTCAACTCACGCTTCTAGAATAGCTTTACCCCTCGAATTCACCACCCAACCGCTCGAATCTAGTCACAAATTACTTGAATGCATTAATAAATACTATTGGAACTAACCCCAATGCATAAAAATAGTTTTTTACAAGGTTTTTCCCCAAAAAAAAGGTTGAAAATGCCCCCGGGCCCACATAGTCGAAACTCGAGGTTCGGACCAAAACCCGGTTACCCATCCCCCCATGAATCCAAATATACGCTTAGTGTTGAAATCGGACCTCAATATGAGGTCCAACTCCCCAAATTTAAGAAAAACCTAAGTTATAACCAAAACCCCAAATTCCCATTTATGAAAATCCTTGATTCAAGTTGAAATCATGTTAAAAGATGTCAAGGAATAAAGAAATTAAGTTAGAAATCACTTACCAATCATTTTGGAGAAGAAAAGTTGTTTGGAAAATCGCCTATTACATTTTGGGTTTTTGAAAAGTGGAAAAATGACTGAAAATCCGGAGTTTATATACTTTGCTGGGGGCTGGCGCGGACCGCGCAGAAACGTACCATGGCCACGCCGAGGGAGGGAAGAAGTGGGCTTTCTCTGAACCCACCCAGCGCGGACCGCACTGATTTGGTGCGCGGCCGCACTGGTCGACCCTTTGAAATCCACCACGCGGACCGCACAGAAAAGCACCGCGGCCGCGTGGCTGCCAGCGCGGACCGCGCGGAAATTGCCGTGGCCGCACTGGGGCCTGCAATATCTGAACCTGCATTTTTAATGTCTAAGACCTCCCGGGGCCCACTCAAAACTCACCCGAGCCCTCAGGGCTCCAAACCAAACATTCATATGATCTTGAAAACACCTTACAGACATACTCGTGCGATCAAATCGCCAAAATGACAACATATACATAGGATCAAGCCTCGAAACACATGATTTTCTTTCAACTTTCATAAAACTCAAATTCCCCATTTTAAGTCTGAAACACGTCATATGACGTTCGTTTTTAGCCAAACTTTACAGATAGTGCTTAAAACATATTTAAGACTCGTACCGGGCGTCGGAACCAAAATACAAGCCCAATACCATAGTTTTCTGATCAAATTTCTTCTTCCTTTTCCGTAATTAATTTCATAAAACAATTTCACACAAAAATTCATTTCTCGGGCTTGGGACCTCGAAATTTGATTCCGGGCACACTCCCAAGTCCCATATTTTTCTATGGACTATCCGGGACCATCGAATCACTGGTCCGGGTCCGTTTACCCAAAATATTGACCGAAGTCAATATTATGCATATTAATATCAAAATTCATCAAAATTTTCACATATTTCGCATATTTCAAAATAAAAGCTTTCCGGCTACGCGCCCGAACTGTGCACGCAAATCGAGGCAACAAACAGCCAGGTTTTCAAGGCCTCGGAAGCACGAAAAGGAAGAATTATGGTGATGACCCTTTGGGTCGTCAAAGTATGAGTTTCAAATCCCGTGTTTCCCATTCTACCTGAATTTGGTGCACCAGGAGGTCCGAGTCGCCCAAGACCAAGACTTCCTGGACACCCATATCCACAGCTAACCGCAAACCCAGAATACATGCCTCATACTTAGCCATGTTATTGGTACCGTAAAAACGAAGCTGAGCCGTAACAGGTTAATGCTGCCCTGTTTCAGAAATAAGTACTGCTCCTATCCCTACGCCCTTCATGTTTGCGGCCCCGTCAAAGAAACGTTTCCACCCTGGTTTCTCGACTTGTTTCAACTCATCAATGTACATCACCTCTTCATCAGGGAAATAAGTTTTCAAAGGCTCATAATCTTCATCAACCGGGTTCTCGGCCAAATGGTCTACCAGGGCCTGTGCTTTCATTATAGTTCGAGTCACGTAGACAATGTCAAACTCTGTGAGCAGGATCTGCCACTTTGCAAGCCTCCCTGTGGGCATAGGTTTCTGAAAGATATACTTCGATGGATCCAAGAGAGATATGAGATAGGTAGTGTAAGATGACAAATAATGTTTCAGTTTCTGTGCCACCCAAGTTAGGGCGCAACATGTCCTCTCCAGTTGAGTGTACTTGACCTCGTACGGCGTGAATTTCTTGCTGAGATAGTATCTAGCCTGCTCCTTCCTGCCAGTGATGTCATGTGGACCCAATACACAGCTGAATGAATTGTTTAAAACCGTCAAATATAGAATCAACAGTCGCCTTGGTTCTGGCGGGACCAACACAGGTGGATTTGACAAATACCCCTTTATCTTATCAAACGCCTCCTGTCATTCATCTGTCCACTTGACCGCAACGTCTTTCTTTAACAGTTTGAAGATGGGCTCGCAAGTCGTCGTGAGCTGAGCGATGAACCTGCTGATATAATTCAATCTCCCCAACAAACTCATCACCATGTCTTGTTCCTTAGAGGTGGCAATTCCTGGATGGCCTTGACTTTCGATGGATCCAGCTCGATGCCCCGGCGGCTGACTACAAACCCCAACAACTTTCCAGACGACACCCCAAAAGCACACTTTGCAGGATTAACTTGAGATTGTACCTGCGAAGCCTTCGGTAGAACTTCTTCAGATCCCTAACATGGTCAGATTGCTTTCTAGACTTCACGATCACATCATCCACGTACACCTCGATTTCCTAGTGTATCATATCATGGAATATTGTTGTCATTGCCCTCATGTAGGTTGCCCCAGCATTCTTCAAGCCAAATGGCATGACCCGATAGCAGTACGTTCCCCACGGCATGATGAATGCCGTTTTTTCTGCATCTTCCTTGTCCATTAAGATCTGATGATAACCCACGTAACAATCGACAAAAGAACCAATCTCTTGTATGGCACAATTATCGATCAAGATTTGGACTCGCCTTTTTGATATACCGATAGTTAACACACACCCTGGTCTTGCCATCCTTCTTCGATACATGCACAATATTGGCTAACCAAGTGGGATACTGGGTGACCAGAATGACTTTGGCATCGAACTGCTTGGTGACCTCTTCCTTGATCTTTACACTTATATCCATTTTGAACTTTCTCAGCTTCTGCTTGACAGGAGGGAATGCGGTCAGTGGGCAACTTGTGAACAACTAAATCAATTCTTAGACCCGGCATGTCATCGTAGGACCATGCAAAAACATCTTTGTATTCGAACAATGCTTTAATTACCTTCTAGATGTACACTTATCTTAGTTTCACGGACATTTTCTTGGTACCCTTGATTAACTGCTTATGTGTCGTTCAAATTAGGTTTGGGCTTTTCCTCAAAATGACTTAGTTCCTTACTAATTTCTTCGTAGTCCTCATCATCATCAAAAGTCATCACACTCAATTTCTTGTATTATTATTTCAGAGTTAGACTAGCTTTTAAAACAGGGCCGAAGATTTCTCATGCATGTCATGTCATTGATATCAGCATAAAAAGAACTGTACAAAAAGAAGAAAACAAAAAATAAAATTAGAAGAAATAAAGGAAAAGGAACAATTGCATTTAATTGAATTTAAAGATAATACGGTTTTAACACATCCAACTGGACGGAACATTATATTTGAATTACAGACCCTGGAATAATCCAGACAACAAAAGAAAATCAAAACACACTACCAAGACTCCCTCCAGGTAGGAAGAGGAGTAACTTCCCAGTTGTTGACTTTTGCACGTGGTCCCACGAATTGAACATCTGCTCTGCTGGACCCTTCCCCAGCCTGAACCATGTTAACCTCGGCGAATAACCTTTCGAACCCCTTCTCCAAGTCTCTATCGGCACCAATCAGTGGTCCAGGAAACTTTGACAATAATTGCTTTCTGATACCCGACCTGATGAATGATCTAGACAGATGCGGGATTGGCTTTGGCAATGCCCATGCTTTGTGTTTCATTTTACTAGCTCTTCTCACGTCTGCAACGGTAGGCTTGAACCCCAGACCAAAACTGGCTGCACAATACCTTGTAGAGATGCACCCAAACCCTTGCCCTGTACGAAACCATTTTTTAATATTTCAACAACTACCATAACTGATGCCGCAACCATCTTTGGAGTTGGAACACACTTTCCTTTCGGAATTTTCTCTATTGATACTGTGTCGAAAACCTGATAAACCCATGGTCACTTATCATCGTCAACCTCTATGAACGGAACAATGGCACCGTTGGGCATACACAAATTATCCTCGCCGTGTACGACAATTTCCTGTTGATCCCATTCAAACTTGACCATTTGATGCAGAGTAGACGGGACTGCTTTGGCTGCATGGATCCAGGGTCTTCCCAACAACAGATTGTACGAAACAGCCACATCGAGCACCTGGAATTCCATAGTAAATTCAACTGGCCCTATTGTGAGCTCAAGCACTATGTCCCCGACTGAATCCTTCCCTCCACCGTCGAATCCCCGAACGCAAATACTGTTCTTGTGAATTCTTTCATCCTCCCGCGGGGTGTCATTCAGCCTTGCTGCAGGCCGACTCGCTAAATACCTTTGAAGGTGGTAGAGATCTTCCATTACCTGGCGAACAAAAACCATCACAGTAGCGAAGAACATAGATCTCATCATATCCTCACAGCTACTGCACTTCATTGCGATATAGTTGGCGACCCTTTTGACTCGTTCTCTTATGACGCCTTTATCTTGCAACAAACGCCCAATTTGTTCGGTTCTGGCTTCCAAAGTTCGTTCGGCTACCTGGTTCTACTCTTGGAGTTGTTGCGAGTCCCTTTCTAGCCGTGCCATTAAGGAATAACAATGTTCTCTTTCAGCCTTAAAATTTTTGGCTTGTTTAGCCATTTCACCCTCGAGGTTTCCAATTGCCTTTTCCCAACCTTTGACCCTTCTTTCATATCTTTCTTTCATTTGTTGAACGAAAGCTGCACGCCCTTCGGCTCTTTTAGCCAACCTTGCCCGTGTTTTTGCTAGTTCAAACTCAGCTTTCTGCAGGTCATCATCATAGTCATGTACCATTTAGGTTTGTGCATGATTTGGATGCCGACAGCTACTCCAATCCTGCTGAACTACAACCTCAGGCAATGCAGCTTCTGGATGTAACTCTATGACTTGGGTGCTTAGCTCTTCATCTTCAGGCACAATCTGATACCTTCATAATTGCCTCAAGACCCTCTGCGGCGCATATGGCTGAATACTCCTTACGCCCATTATCATCAGGTATCCTTGGGTAGCAGTCATATAGATGGCCTCTGTCCTCGGAAGCCATCATATAGTCCACTCGACCTGACCTGCGTCAAGAACTTTCAAATGAGAAACCCATGCTTCAAATCCTTCCGGCGTGTTGTAATCTTTTATTCTCTCCTCATAACTAATGATGAAGTTATTTGGGCTCGAAACGTAACTCATGAATCTGGGATGATGGAGAAGATGCTCGATCAACTATATTTGCAGAATCATGCTGCAACCCTCAAAAAATTGAGCCCCTGCTTTGCATAAAGTCAATGCGCGATAGATATCTTCTAGCACCAACGGGGCAAGTGTATGATCTTCCTTGGTAATGAGGATTTGTGCAATTCTAGCCATAAGAATATCCACCGTTCCTTTCTCATTTGGAAAAACCATGATCCCCAAGAATGCCACAATAAATGCGAACCGATGATGAATTTGCCAAAGGCCCTTGTTTTGTTTGTTGCTCACACCCTTTTCATGTGTTTCAAAACCAGCAGAATGCCCGAACCTGAAGTATAAGAAATGGAAAGCACAACAACCGTTGCTCACACGTTCCTTATTCGTCTGTTTACTAATATTCAAGAGGTCAATGAACTTGTGCACTGATGGAGTCCTTGGAAATATAAGTTGTTGCTTCCTCAAATCCCGTCCGAATTCAATGTACCTGGCTATCTCCTCCAAAGTAGGGGTGATCTCGAAATCTGAGAAACGAAAGACATTGTGGACAGGATCCTAGAAAGTTACCAAAGTTTTGATCAGATCTTCCCGGGGTTTGATTTCAAAGATGTCTATAAGAGCACCCAAGTGCTTTTTCACCCATTTCTGACCATCTTCGTCTAGATCATTCCACCACATATGCGAGTGTAGCCGAGCCTGTTCCCTGACCACTTCTAGTGGTTCCTGGATGGTATTCATTTGTTCCTGTGGAAGATTAAGGTTAGGGTTGACTCGAGTTGACCCTTTTGTAAACAGTTTTTTGAAGCAGAAAAGAAAAAAGAGAAAAAAGAAGAAGAAAAGAACCATAATCTCTTCCCCTATATGCCAACTTTAGCCAAATGGTTGTTTTTGCAAATGCGGCTCCTTTCCAATTTCACGCGAATTTTGAGGCCGGAGGGAATTATTTTATGACCCCTCACAAACTTGTCCATTCTTTTACGAAAATAGCCTTTCGACAACTGAAACATACTCTCAGGATACCTCGGCAAGAACGGTTTAACACATAGCCGGAGCTAGATCGGCTTATTTTGGCAAAAAATCAAGATTGCATTCACTCGACCACCGACTCTCTTTTCTTGTATTTCTTTTCTCTTTTTTTTCAAAAATAAGGCCGAACCTTATGTAGGTTGCCTACGAATCCCACATCCGGTGAGAATCAGACGTGCGTAGTTTGGTCAGTTTTGACCCATTTGAAAAAACACAGTGTTTGACTATTTTAAAATAACTCTTTTTGAAAAATTTTGGGCAGAGTTTCAGGACATTTTTCAAATACCGGGATGTTTAGAACCGGGTTTTATTTCCTTCCCTATATCACTCTTGGTTTTCCCTCTTTTTTTCGCTTTATTTTCCCTGGCCGGTCAGCAAGCAAGCCAAAATAAATGTTCAGATAGCACGTAGAATGCATCAGGATGGTCTGTTCTTTCGGGCATACTTGTCCTAGACGGACCCAACCCCTTGTGTTGAGTCCCCTAAGTCAAATGCACATGATGCAAACAAACGTTCCTACTAGGGATCCGGTATGGGGCTGTGTTTTTCTAGTTTTAAATCTTGAGGTTTTGGTCTATACTTGGGGTACCCGAGCGGACAACTGTGGCTGAGGAGGGGCGACGTACCGGGAGCACTGAAGTCTACCCGGCCTTGTCTCTTGCCCAGCCTCGTTCTATTTGGTATAATTTCTACCGAAAAAGCGGGTTACGCGAATGTATGCACCATTTCCAGAAGACTCAGATGGGTGGCGTACGAAGACTTTTATATACAATTCAGATAATATTAAAGCAGTAAACAGATAGCATTTAGCACAAAAGATTCACAGAATACAGTAATATTAACAATAAATGATGCCAAGTGAAAATCATTAATAAGCTCAAATTCTTGAACCTTGAACCATAGATTTTGGGTTCGATCTCCCCAGCAGAGTCGCTAGAGCTATCACACCTTCTTTTTACCCACACTCCGTGAAGGGTATAAATATAAGGGAGTTTTTCAATTAAAGGACAATCGAAACGGGGTCATTTATTTATTAAAAAAATCAGAGTCGCCACTTGGGAGGTTTATGGTATCCCAAGTCACCAGTTAAAATCCCGAATCGAGGAAGTTGACTCTTATTTATGGTCCGCGAACACAGAAATCCGGTTAAGGAATTCTGTTAACCCGGGAGAAGGTGTTAGGCATTCCCGAGTTCCGTGGTTCCAGCACGATCGCTTTGATCATACTTAGCTTATTAAAATTGTTTAATTACTAAGTTTAGATCCTATGTGCTTTTATCTATTAACCGCTTTTAAATCACTTGATTATTCATAGTTAAAGAATTGAGTTGCGCGTACGTATACTCTTTTCCTTTGGCACGTCAAAAATCATGCCACGCGAACGTATCCATAATTAATAAGGTTAGCTAACGTAGCCAAGCTGATTTTAGTTCATTTCTAAGGTCAGCTAGAAGTGTTAAGCTGTCTCATCTCTGTTCTCCTTCTATACTTCTCATCTCTATTGTTAACTTACAATTCGGATAGTCAAAGGATCCGTTCCAAGCTCAGTTGGTGCAACTTCGGGATTTGTTGTAAGTGTATCTTTATCAAAATTCAAATTACGTTCCGTGTATTATCACGAGCCCTAGTCTCTCTCTGTGGATTTGGGATTTTAGCTTTTCAGGGTAATTTACACGGATCACCCTTTAATCCTAATTCCTGGCTCACAGATAAGAACGGACATTAAAGTTTTGTCTACTGGATTTTTGCGCTTTTGATTTGTCATAAAAAACTCCTTTTCTACCAAATTTCTCGTCAGAAATTTTGGGTTTTTTCTTCCTTGCGAGTTTTGAAGCTCATTTTCTTGTTAAAAGGGTGGAAAGATCGATCTTGGGTTTGGGGAAGTAAGAATCTTGATTTTGTTTTGAGATTTATAAAGGCATTGCAAACGGAAAGCTCATTTCCTGCTTTCTGTCCAAATAGCAATCGTTGTGCTCTGCTTCTTTGCTTACCAGTGGTAGCGGAGATAGCTCCTTCTGGTTTTTGGGTCGTGGTATTTTCTATGTTTTCAGGAATTCTCGGAGTATTGGAGACAAGTTGGGCGCAAGGGCACTGGCAAAGGAGAGCAACCTGGGCGAGTGTCAGCAAGGGTGGTAGGAAGTGGGCGGGAGCGTACAAATACATCGAGCATAGCAAATCAGTCACAGGTTTTGTTATCGGGAGTTGGTACCTCCTGTTTTACTGTTTCCCTTTTGGTGTAAGCTAAATTACTGTTACTTTACTTCGCAATAGTTAAACCTTTAAACTAGGATACTAGTTACCACCTGTTTCCTTCTAGTTTGATTTGTGTACGTTGTGCACTAGCGAGTCTTCTCTAGATTGTTGTAGGTGTAGTGGCTACAGTCTGGGATGATAGAATAAGGGCATGTCCTCGGGTTGCAGGGGAGGTAGAGGGGGAAAGGGAGCCTATAGGTTGAGAATCGGGTCATGGAACATAGGTTCACTAACGAGTAAATCCATAGAGTTGGCAAAAATCCTGCAGAAGAGGAAGATTAATATAGCGTGTGTCCAGGAGACTAGGTGGATCGGATCGAGGGCGAAAAACGTGGATGGGTATAAGTTGTGGTACTCTGGTGTCCTAAGGGGTAAGAATGGAGTGGGTATCCTGGTAGATAGCCATCTTAGATAGTCCGTGGTAGAGGTCAGGCGGGTGAACGATAGGCTAATGACTATTAAGTTGGTGGTGGGTGAGGGTACTTTAAATGTCATTAGCGCGTACGCACCACAAGCAGGCTTGGATGAGGATATTAAAAGGAAATTTTGGGAGGGGTTGGATGAGATTGTTCGTAGTATACCGCCTTCTGAGAGGTTATTCATAGGAGGAGATTTCAATGGTCATATTGGGTTATCTGCAGGTGGGTACACTGAGGTGCATGGCGGATTTGGTTTCGGAGAGCGGAACGTAGGGGGCATTGCGCTGCTGGACTTTGCCAAGGCTTTCAATCTAGTCATTGAAAACTCGAATTTTACGAAGCGGGATGAACATTTGGTTACTTACCAAAGTTTGGTGGCGAAGACTCAGATTGACTATCTACTCCTCAGGAGAAGCGAGAGAAGGTTGTGCGAGGACTGCAAGGTTATCCCAGGTGAGACCCTCTCAACGCAGCATAGGCTTTTGGTGATGGACATTTGTATTAGGATAAAAAGTAAGAAGAGGTCAGTACAAGGACGCCCTAGGATTAGGTGGGGCGCCTTAACTAAGGATAAAGCTAAAGAGTTGGAAGGAAGGTTATCGGCAATGGGAGCTTGGAGAAGTAGTGGGGAATCGAGCACAATGTGGTCGACGACGGCGGACTGTATAAGAAAGGCGGCGAGAGAGGTGTTAGGGATATCTACGGGTCACTATGGGGGACACAAAGGAGATTGGTGGTGGAATGCAGTTGTCCAAGGAAAAGTGGAAGCAAAGAAGGCGGCTTACCTAAGGTTAGTAGGGAGCACTGACGAGGAGGAGAAGAGAGAGAACAGTCAAAGGTATAAGGTAGCTAGGAAGGAGGCAAAGATGGCAGTGACGGAGGCTAAGACGACAACTTTTACTCGTCTGTATGAGGAGCTAAGGAACAAAGGTGGGGAGAAGAAGTTATTCCGACTCGCTAAGGCGAGAGAGAGGACAACTCGGGATCTGGACCAAGTGAGGTGCATAAAAGATGATGACGGCAAAGTTTTGATGGGAGATGACCAGATTAAGAGGAGGTGGCAGACATACTTTCATAAACTTCTAAGTGAAGAAGGGGATCAGGATATTATACTTGGGGAATCGAGGAATGCCGACAGTCACCGTGAAGTAAGTAATTGTAGGGACATTGAGATCGATGAAGTCATGGAGGCAATGCGTAAGATGAGAAGGGGCAGAGCTACCGGGCCAGACGAAATTCCGGTTGAACTGTGGAGGTGTGTGGGTAGAGCAGGCTTGGAATGGCTTACTGCATTGTTTAGTGTTATATTCAAGACTAATAAAATGCCTGAAGAGTGGAGGTGGAGTACAATGGTCCCGTTGTATAAGAACAAAGGTGATGTCCAGAGCTGTAACAACTATAGGGGCATCAAATTACTAAGTCGTACCATGAAAGTTTGGGAGAGAGTGGTAGAAATGAGAGTGCGAAGGACGGTGTCTATTTCAGACAACCAGTTCGGGTTCATGCCGGGACGATCTACCACAGAAGCTATCCACCTTATTAGGAGGATGGTGGAACAGTACAGAGATAAGAAGAATGATCTCCACATGGTGTTTATTGATCTGGAGAAAGCGTATGATAAGGTTCCTAGGAAGGTCCTATGGAGCTGCTTAGAGGATAAAGGGGTACCGAGTAACTATATTAGGGTGATTAAAGACATGTATGATGGAGCTAAGACTCGGGTTAGGACAGTAGGTGGCGACTCTGAACAATTTCCAGTTATTACAGGGTTACACCAAGGGTCCGCGCTCAGCCCATTCCTATTTGCCCTGGTGATGGATGCACTAACTCATCATATTCAAGGGGAGGTTCCATGGTGCATGCTATTTGCTGATGACATTATTCTAATTGACGAGACAAGAGGCGGCGTCAACGAGAGGCTAGAGATTTGGAGACATGCTCTTGAGTCTAAAGGTTTCAAGTTGAGTAGGACGAAGACGGAATACCTCGAGTGCAAATTTGGAGTTGAGCCGACGGAAGCGGGAGTTGAAGTGAGGCTTGACTCTCAAGTCATTCCCAAGAAAGGTAGTTTCAAGTACCTTGGATCGGTTATTCAGGGGATCGGGGAGATTGACGAGGATGTCACACACCGTATAGGGGTGGGGTGGATGAAGTGGAGGTTAGCATCGGGAGTCTTGTGTGACAAGAAAGTGCCACCGTTACTAAAAGGAAAGTTTTATAGAGCAGTGGTTAGGCCTGCCATGTTGTATGAAACTGAATGTTGGCCAGTAAAGAACTCACACACCCAGAAGATGAAAGTAGTAGAGATGAGGATGTTGAGGTGGATGTGCGGGCATACAAGGATGGATAAGATTAGGAATGAAGATATTCGAGAGAAGGTGGGTGTGGCCCCCATGGAGGACAAGATGCGGGAAGTAAGACTCAGATGGTTTGGGCACATTCAGAGGAGGAGCACTGATGCACCGGTGAGGAGGTGTGAGCGACTGGCTGTAGTGGGCACGCGGAGAGGTAGAGGGAGACCTAAGAAGTATTGGGGAGAGGTGATCAGACATGACATGGCACGACTTAGGATTACTGAGGACATGGCCCTTGATAGGGATTTATGGAGGTCGAGCATTAGGGTTGTAGGTTAGGGGAGAGTGTGAATATTTCTACAACACAATAGAGGGAGACTATCCAGTTAGGAGTTAGACTAGGAATGTCATTGGTCGTCTATTGATGCAGGGCTTTACCTTCTAGTTGTACTATACCAGCCATCTATTTCGTATTTTCGTATTTTCGTATTTAGTATCCTATATTTTATATTTCATATCTCTTATATATTGTTGTTATTTTTATTATGCATTTTTATGGTACTAATATACCATCTCCTATTGTTTTTTGAGCCGAGGGTCTCCTGGAAACAGCCTCCCGACACTTCGAGGTAGGGGTAAGGTCTGCGTACATATTACCCTCCCCAGACCCCACTTGTGGGATTATACTGGGTCGTTGTTGTTGTTGTTGTTGTTCTAAGGTCAGCTAGTCAGAAAATGTTGCACCACCAGGAAAATTGCAAAAATTAACAAAAGACTCAATGAAACAGTAAAATTTCTGCCATTTTTTGTATTTTTTTGAGCTTTTCTTCTTTTCAGCTATTAGGTCTCTGCCTTGAAAGGCAAGAAATGATGTCTTAATAGGCAAGAAATAGGGCAGCCTAAAAGAATTCAGATTTGCACTTCTACCCTTTTTATATTTTCATTCTTACTTAGATATCCCTAAGTTAAAAAATAGATTTTCACATTAATCCCCACCCCAGCTTCCAGGAAGCTTCCTCAATCAGTTATTCAGAGTTTACCCTTTAATACCCTGATTATTACCCCTGAAGCAAGATAGAATATGGGTCAAATTGATCCAACTCAATTTGGTGTGGGTCTGTATAACCCAGGTCGAATCCCATCTTGGGCTCTCTGACTTCAAAACATAATTCGAGCCCCAATCAACAATCAAAATTTAATGGGCTAAACAGAATTTCCAACAAGAAAAACCAGCAATGCTTTTTTTAAAAAAATATAGACCAAAACAAAATAAAAAGGGACATAAACTGATTAACAAAACCATTAGTCTATGCTCGTCATTAAGCTAATTATGCAACCAAAACAAACGAAAGATGAACACATAAGAAAAGAAAAGAGAAAACAGGAAAAAAAAAGATGAAAATGATCTTAAAAGAAAGAAGAAGAAACATGCAAGAAAAATGAAAAGAGACTAAGAAGTTCCTAAAGAACTGGACGGGCCTAAACTCTAATTCAATCCTTGAAATTTTGATTTTGACCGAAATGGTTTTAATCATGTGTTCTCAAATAAAAACACATGAATAAAACCAATTTCGACTTCAAATCCACAAAAAGGCACACTGATATATGTTTTGGAATTTTAGCGTTCGGATCTTTGATTTGAGATTCAAAGAATTTGGGACAGATTCGAGGGATAAGAAGTGAAGATTTAGAATGAGGAGATGAAGCGGAGTTTGGGGTGTTAATTTGGGGTGGTTTGGTGGTGGCGCCGCCGAGCAGGGGTTGGGGATTCTAGGGCGGCGGTTAGGGTTTGAGGTTTCAAACCGAGATTCGAACAGTTGGGGTTCGATTTGAGGGAAAAGGGGTGCAGATCTGGGATGTGGAGATGGAGGAGGGTATTTGGTGTAAGTTTGGGGTCGATCAGAGCACCACCGCCGGCGGAGACGATTTCCGGCCGACGGTTCCGATGGGGATGATGAGAGGGGTGAAAGAGATGAGGGGGGGGGGTAGGGGCACGTTTGGACACTTAAATATCACATGACCCGAGCTTCAAGACCGTCCGATTAAGAAACCTCGATGGTCCTGATCTGTTGCCCATGAAACGGCGTCGTTTGGTTTACTGGGGGGGGGGGGATCAGACCGGGCCGAGAGGTGGGTTTGGGCCGGGTTTCGGGTACTTTTCGTTTGGGCTGGGGAAATTTGGATTGGTTTTAGCCCAAATTCTCTTTCCTTTATTTTGATTTTTTCCAATTTCCTAATTTCTTCTAAACTCAAATTAAAATTAAAATAAACCTAAATTGATTTCTAATCAAATTATCCTACCAAATTAAATTAACACACTCTAAATATTAATTACCACAACTAATTTAATTCCAAGATAAAGAAAAACCACCAAAATTCGAAATTAAAATTAAAAAGTGCAAAATAAACTATTTTTGTGATTTTCCCATTTTTTATAAAACATTAAATTACTAATTAATTCAAGAATGCAAAATTAGCTCCTAAATGCAAATACAGTATGTTTTTGTATTTTCATGAATTATATAAAACAAACATCAACAGACAAATGCAAACAATTGTCAGAAAATGCCACAAAATCCACAAAAATTGCAAATACTGAAAGAAATTATTTTGTTTTCAATTTATTGAAATAATTCATATATGGCAAAAATCGCGTGCTCACAGTGCCGGTCATGCCTCCCTCGCTTAGGGGCATGACAACTATACATCGTGTTTGAAATTTATTATGTATTTTGAAGTTCTTAAGCTTTATTTTATCATTAATCTATTATTAAAATTTTTATTGCAAATACACATGTAACTAATATTGACTTCCCTAGCAAGTGGACGTTAGGTGCCATCACGACCCCGTTGTTGGGATTTCGGGTTGTGACACCACCTGACTTAATTAAAACTTTATTTCTTTAATATTTTCCTATTCTTCACAAAAATCTCGAGGTATTTTTTCGTCCTTGGAGTTTTCCTTTCCTATTCAAAAGCTTGGATAAAATTTGATTTGTTCGTCCTTGAATTTTTTTTATTTACTTTCATTCTTTTATTCTACTGCTCAGATTAATATTTAGATTTACTAATAATAATATTAAGAATTTTTATTTGTTATCTTTATTTTATTTATTAATTTATGTCAAATTATATTCTCTCACACTATATTTACCCTGCCTTTTTATATTATTTTTCTTATTAAATTTTACATGTTTTATTAAGTGTTTAATGCAATAATAGACAAAAAACAGCACTCGTTCATAATTTCTTATACTTCACAAAACTTTCGAGGTATTTTTTTCATTCTTGGAGTTTTCCATTCCTATTCAAAAGCTTGGATAACGACCCAAAATTCCTACTCCTCGTGATGTCGCCTAACATACTTTCTAGGCAAGTCGGATATAACAATAGAAAAAAAAAACTAGCGGAATTTATAAAAATAGCATAAGTCTGAAATCTCAATATAATAAAATACCGTTAATACATAATAAATCCCCTAGAAACTGCTATATAAAGTGTCATGAGCTCTAATACGGGAATACAAGTCTAAAATGACCAAGTACAATACTGTATAAAATTAAAACAGTAGCACATAAGGAAAGAGACACCAAGACTGCGGTATCTTGATAACCATGGAAAGAATGGTGTGGATGTTCCAGGTGTTGGTGTACCACTACGGAACCTTGAGAACGCACCAGAACCAATTCATGTGGACGCGGTCTCATGCGACGCCCAACACGTTGATATAATCTCTTACACTAACAAGAGCGTGCATCAAAGAGACTAACAAGAAGCTCAGAAAACCCCAACTATGGAAGAACGGGTGGTTATCCTTCACATTATTTGTTAAAATGTTATAGGCACAACAACTGGCGATTGCTCAACTGCAAAGTCACCAGAAAACTCCCAGCACGGTAGCACCGGGGATGGCCTCCCCAGCCAAGCAGGTACCATAGAGATCAATCAACAATGGGTCGGAAGTCGACCCCGCCATCGTAAAGTGCTTGAGGACCTCACAAAGAGGATCGAGTTGGGCGAGAAGAAGATAGAAGCCAACGAAAAGAAGGTAGAGACCTACAATTCCAGGGTTGATAAAATTCTGGGCGCACCTCCGATTCTAAAAATGGTAGACTCGAAGAAGTTCGCGCAAAAGCTATTCCGGTAGGAAGCGGCCCCAAAATCCATTACTAAGAAGTTCATAATGCCCAAGATTCCGAAGTACAATGGAACCTCGGACCCCAACGATCACGTCACTGCCTACACTTGTAGTGAAGGGCAACGACCTAAAAGACGATGAGATCGAGTCTGTCTTGCTAAAGAAGATTGGGGAAACACTCTCGAAAGTGGCCATGATGTGGTATCACAACCTAGCTCCTAACCATATAGAGTCATTTGCCATGCTGGCAGATTCTTTCATAAAGGCACATGTCGGTGCCATCAAAGTAACAACAAGGAAATCCGATGTCTTCAAGATCAAGCAGAGGGAGAATGAGATTCTGCGAGAGTTCGCATCTCACTTTCAAATGGAACGAATAGAACTACCACCAGTCTCCGATGACTGGGCAGTGCAGGCCTTCACTCAAGATCTGAATGAACGAATCACGGTGGCTTCGAAGCAGCTGAAATAGAATCTAGTTGAATATCCCGTCGTGACCGGGTCAAACGTTCACAACCGATATCAATCGAAAGTCATGGTCGAGGACGACCAACTAGGAGCCCCCTAGGGCTCGCCCAAGTAGGCTTCTGGTGAAGGAGCAAAAGCCAAATAAAGAAAGGTACCAGCTATACACCGAAGACAGGAAAAATAGCCCGAGGCGCAACATACCCCGCAATGATCGAAGGATGGCGCGAGACCAGAAGCCTTAGGAACTTATTAATAGAGTTGGATTCGATAGGCACACAGGGCCAACAGAGGCACCTCTCTTGTCGGAATACAACTTCAACATCGACATATCGGACATCGTGTTCACCATCATCAAAATTAGAAATGCCATGTGGCCCAGGCTTGTGCAATTAGATCCTTTGCAAAGAAATCATAATTTAGTGTGTGAATTTCATAACACGCACGGCCACAGGACCAAGGATTGCCACCAGCTACAAGAAGAAGTAGTCCGATTACTCAGTAAAGGTCATCTCCAAGAATTCCTCAGCGACCGGGCCAAAAATCAATTCCGGGAAAGAGAGGCGACTAAGATGAACGAAACAAATGAGCCACAACATGTCATCCACATGATCTTGGGAAGCATAGATGCCCGACAGGAGCCCATGATGAGAATAAAAAAATATCCATCACCAGAGAAAAGCGAACTAGGGGTTACATACCCGAGGATGCTCTCACATTTAGCGACAAGGACATCGAAACCTTGTCACATCCTCACAACGACACACAGGTAATCTCTTTCCTTGTTAATACATTTCAAATTAAACGTGTACTTGTGGATCCAGGTAGCTCGGCCAACATTATCAGGTCGAGGGTGGTAGAGCAGCTCGGGCTGCTTGACCAAATCATGCCCACCTCTCGAGTCCTCAATGGATTGAACAGGGTGAGTGAAACAGCAAAAGGGGAAATCACCCTCCCAGTAAACGTGGCCGTCATAGCCCAAAATGCCAAATTCCATGTCATCGAAGGAGATATGAGGTACAACGCCTTGCTCGGAAGGCCATGGATAGACTACATGAGAGTAGTACCGTCCACCCTCTACCAAATGATGAAATTCCCGACAAAGGATGGGATTAAAATCGTCTACGGGGAACAACATGCGGCGAGAGAAATGTTCGTTGTGCCCGATGTGGCGTCGGCATCGATACCTCCACCCACGAAGGATCCAAAGGGAAATCAAATAATAAAATTGTGATAGCAAACTACGTCTTCGGTTAAGCCCGACTAAACAAAATAAAGTACCGTACAGAGTCCTCATAACAAGTGATTGAATCGCATCGAGATTCGAAGCACTGTCAGCACTAAGGTATGGCCATCCCCCTTTTAGATACATTTTATACCGACCTGAATGTAGGTACCCGATCAAAACGGTTGAAACGCTTCCCAACTCGAAGGCCTTAGGTTTCAAAAGCATGCGTTGTCCTCTTTTCCTTCGACCAGATGTTTATCACAATAATGGTTTTACCAGCAAGGTTTTTATCGAGGCAACATCTATATGCTACCTAATGAAGACCCAACAAGTATTTAAGGCTTCTTTTGCAATCAACCTCAAATACTGGGGGGATCCCCAGGGAAGATCACCTACTCGGAGAAGCCAAGATGCGCTAGGTGGGTCTTGATAGGAAAATAATGTACCGGTCCAAACAGTCGAACGAACCATGTTCGCATTGAACAACCGAGCCTATAATTGCAAAAACGTCTATACTTGTACCAACTTATCAAAGAAACTCGGTATTTTTGCAAAAACAACTCCTCTGTCAAAAATATCCTGAGCACTCGGGTACTGGCGTCAACAACTCAAAACAATGCGACTCCCGGGTCAGAGCTCCTAACTTGTAAGACCTCAATGAGGCAACATCAAGATCACAAAACAGCTCCAGAGCCAAAAACAGTCCAAACACTCCGGGACTAGCTTCAAAAACTCAGGGCCACATGACCTCCTAGTTGGAAACTCCAAAATCGCAAGCCCTCAATGAGGCAATACCAAGTTTACAAGTAATGGCTCCCGTGCCAAGAAATCCTCGATGACTAGGGGACTGCCGCCAATCACCACCCCCATTGACTTATCAAAACTCGAGGCCATTAGACCACATACGGGCAGCCTCAGTCTTGCAAGACCTATATAAGGCAATAAAAATATCTATAAGACCTCAAGCAAGGCATGAACCACACTTGTACCAAATGACAATATCTATAAGACCTCAAGCAAGGCATGAACCATACTTGTACCAAGTATCCAAAACTGTAAGACCTCAAAGGCATGTAAAACTTGTAAGACCTTACTAAAGGCATAAACCCGATCTCAAAGTTAAGGCTATGTATCGAACTTGTAAGACCCCTAAAAAGGCATACCCTTGATATAGATGCCAAAACTACTTCACTCGGGACTGAAAGGCTCCGACAAAACACAAATGACTACGGTCACAAGGCTGTACCAGCCAAACTAACAAGACTCGGGGATGCCCGACCATCGCTATAAAATCACATGGCTTCAATTACTTCGAATATACTCCGAAAATAACCGGTTAAATAGGCTACCCACGACATAGGAAAAAGAGCTTCGCCCATGTCAGCTCCTAAATACAGGTTTCGAGATACTCAGCCACTTAGTCAAACCTCACAAGGTGCTCGATCATCGCCATATAACGACTCACAATCGAGGTTTTTATCAAACCGTCAAAGAGTCAGGCTAACATTATTTGAAAAAATCCTTATCGAGGGAAAAATAAAGCCTATATTAGAGGTTGCATCGTCACCAAAGTGTAAGAGCCACTAATGCCAGCTCATATAAAAGGTCGTATTGACCAAAAGCGTAAGAGCCACTGTCGTTATCTCACAAAAAAGGTCGTACCGACCCAACGCGTAAGAGCCTAAGGGGCCAGCATGAAATTCAAAAACTTGAGGGTTGAATGAGCTCGAGTCGATACCCGACTCAGAGAGTGAACCCAAAACTATTGACCAAACATGCCTAAGAGAACAAGCATAAGAGCTCGAACGCCAACTTATACAAAAAGGTTGTATCGACCAAGCACGTAAGAGCCTACGGGCCAGCCTAATAAGCCCAGGGCCATACCACGAATCTAAGGATTCCATTTAACTCAAAGACCAGTTCATCTAGCTAAAATCAAGGAAAAAATAAATGCAGGAGAAATAAAACTGCGAGGTTCCCTTTTATACATATATGCGAGAAAATACAAGCTCCATTTACAATGTACTTTGAAAGTACTATATACGTAAACATAAAAATAAATCTACGTCCCCCTTGGGGACTATTGCCCGTCGGCCTCATCCTCGATATCCTCGGCATCGGACAGAAGTGACTTAGCGCCATGTTCGTCCGCCTTCGCCTGTTTCACCTCTTTTGAGAGGTCAAAACCCCTAGCATGGATCTCCTCGAGGGTTTGACTTCAAGATTTACACTGAGAGTACTCTTTGCTCCTTCCTCGCGGTCAAGAGTCCTTCTCAACTCAGCTTGAGCATCGGCAGCGTCCTTTATATAGACCGCCACTTTCTTGTCAGCCTTAGTTCGGATCATTACTGCTTTAGCCCAGGCATCTACAACCTCGGACTTTATCTTTAAAAGCTCAAATTTGAACTTTATAATCATATCTATTCGAACTAAGCAATTGTCACGAGCTAAGCAAAGTTGAACGTCAATGGCGGAGGCTTTATCCAGAGCACCCTACCCCGCTGAAGCCTAAACGTCTGCCTGAGCCTTAAACTCATCGTACTCGCGTTTGACTCGGCCAGCTTTATTCCGAAGGTGCTCCAGGTCATCCGTCTTTTTCTGCAACTAAAATAAACAAAACATTAGCCTCAGGATCAAGAAGAAGGAACACACACTCCCTTGGAACAAAACTACCTGCTCCTTCAGTTAGCTCTCATAATTCGAGCTTTGAATCACCTCATACCGTAAACATGCCAACTCATCTTCCCTTTCATCGCAAAGAAGCCTAAGGGATTTCTCCCCATCAACGACTTTTCGCAATCTGGCATCACGGCGAAGCAACTCAGATTTGAGCTTATTAAAAGCCTGTGGAAGAGAAACATGGCAAGAAAGGGAAAACTACAAAACTATAAAACCAGTACGAACGACCTGAACCTACCTCCGAGTAAAGCTGCTGAGCTTCCTCAAGAGTTGAGTGTACATCTACTTGTCTGGCTCCATCTACCCCGGTAGAACTGCCTTGGTTTGGGACATGGTTGCTCGATATACATGATCCTTAGTGTCGAACATCCCTCGAAGTGCCTTCGATAGGAGAAGAAGCGATCGGTAGAGAACCCTCGCTCCTTGAAGCACCTTCAACAATAAAGAAAGATGACAGTGGAGGAGGGACCATTTCTCGAGAGCCAAAGACCTCGGGTGCTATAGGTTCGGCTGATACGCCCTCTCTAAGCCTCCGGACCGGACTCGTCTTGCTATAATCATTGTCGTCCTACAAAGGCCTCTCCTGCTTATTGTTATTATTGTCGTCCCTCAGTCCTGAAGCCGACGGTCTTTCTCCCTCTTCTAAAGGGTACGACCTCGCTTTAAGGGACTCCTCAATGCCTACAATGACAGAGTTAGTACACAGAAACAAAAAATGCCCTTCCGAGAGAAAGAAGGGGGTGGAGCAAATCACATAGCACATACTGTGGTATTTTGCCTCCCACCTATCCTTAGATAAAACTCTCCACTTACAGTCATTGTAAGTCAAGTGGGTCACCAACATCAGAACCCAATCCGGCAAATCGGGAACCTCGCCCGACATCCACAAAATCGCTGTAGAATAGGAAAAGAAGGCGCATTTATGGAGCCAGTGTTCGCCATAAACAAAACTAATAAGGCACTATTGTTCTACTTAAGTGTAAAATTCCATTCCTCAGGAAATGGCAGAAACTCCACTAGAATAATATCGACAGTCCCTACCCGGACGAATCGGCTCATCCATCCCCGATCTCCATCTTCTTCGTCGTCATCAACAAAAGGCATGGTGGATCGGCATCGCAGGGTCAGTAGGCCTCAATGGTTTATGGGTCGATACAACCTAATGAGATGACTAAGAGTGAATTCAAGACATGCTTCTTCCGCAATGAAACTCATCATCAATACTATCCGCCAAAATGACAGGTGAATCTGCCCCAAGGTAACCAGGTACTTTTGATAGAAGTCGCGCACAACCACATCAATGGGTCCCATCATAAATGGGTATGTGTACACCTTCATAAATCCTTCTGCATGGTCCATGATGCTCTCCTCCAGGGAAGGTACCCGCAATGCTACCTTTTCTCCCCATCCACAGTCCTTCCTAACCAACTCAAGGTGCTTCTCTCCTATTAAAAAAATGAACTTTGAGGGATACTCCCAATAACCTTGAATGTTATTGGGAGATTCCCTCCCGAAATAATGTGCCCAGGGACGGAGCTCCCTTCTCCTTGCCGAGCGGACCCCGACGTAGCGGCCATGAGTATGGTAATATTAGGGAATTGGAGTAGGAATTTAAACAAGGGAGTCAAAATTGAAATGATGGAGGACATGGCGCAGGAAAGGAGAACTCTATAAGAGAGGATAACTACTTAGAATAGCGGAGTCTTCAAAAGAGAGAAGACAATCCTATATATGGAAAAAGTGGCGACTATCCACCTGCCTCAAAAGGCAATTAAAAATATTGGCTAAAGTTTTTATCGCTTTAGGAAGATATGCCGGCGGGATGACCTCGGTTAGTTCATAACCTTATCATACACTTAACACCGACATACGATGTTTCTGGGTCGGAGACCGCCGCATAGTCCAAGACTCGAGATGGTACCCGATCTCGAGGACCTTTATCAAAAATAAGATAGCCTCCAGGAAGCCATTGGCATCATTTCAAGTCTCGAGATGGTACCCGATCTCAAGGACCACCACCAAGAAGAAGATACGCTCTAAGGGGCCATCAATATCATTGAGAGACTCGAGATGGTACCCAATCTCGAAGGCTCTCTCAAGAAGAATAAAGAATATAAGTTCTAAAACTCTACTCATATGGGCTTAGCCTTAGGGTACCATCTAAACCCGGGTATGCCCTTATCCGAGATCTATCTGCAATGCCTTAAGGCTATCTACACTGAGTTCAAAACAAGTCTCCAGGTAGCTCGAGCTTGAGCGAAGCTCCACTTGGGGACTGCTCCCAAAAACCTAAAGTCTATCTTTATTCTTCGGTGTCCGAGCAAATCCCCCCATCAAAGACTATCACGGGATCTAAAAGGCTAAGTCTTGTACTGAAAGTTCGAAACCTCACTTTCATTCAACTCGAAGTCAGGGATCCTGATGACCCGAGTTTATCAAACCAATCCGGGATCAGTCCAAGGTATGGCAAAGGGTTGTACGGGGAATCGAGTTAATCAATCAAGAGCCAGAAGAAATGCTTGCACCCATGCTCGATATTCGCACCCATCGGTGGAGTCATGCATTCGAACTCTCCACAAATATAGATAAAAAGAGATATAGAGTAAATTGGAGACAAATTGAAGAAATATCTTTATATTCATATGCACGTGATTACAAAAACCCACGAAGGTTTCCTACATATGATTACCAAATCCCACGAGGGGTCCTGACACAGAAACAAAGAAGCAAAAAAGTATACATATAGTAAAAGCCAAAAGCCTAATCTATTCTCGGGGTGCATCTTCGGGGGCAGTATCTTTGAGCGCTATCTCCTCGGGGGTCTTATCTCGATCTTTCAAAATGATATTTCCAAGGGAGAAGATGAGGATAAGGAGAAGAAAAGGGTAGAAGGATATTGGAGGACATGTGAATGAAAAGTTCGTTCCAGGAGGCTCCCATTTATAGAGTGTGGCGGTGTAACCCACAATGCCATCAATATCTTTGAAAGACATATCGGCTGGCGCAATCAATGCATTTTTGGGAACTGAATCGGCAGAGATATTATCGCTTTAGAGAATGAGAATCAACAGTACATTGAATGGCGCTGAAAAGATGAGTCAACGGGATGCCTTAGTTATCACAAAAGCTTGCGTAATAAGTTAGACATCATAGCAGAAAGTTCGAAGAGATGGGTATCAAAGTCATTTATTATTGTTCCACTATAAGAAACGTGGGGACTATCTGTATACAATAAAATCGAAGGGTCCAATCTTTCATTGTTACGATGGCTCGTAAGCACATCTCAAAAGCTCGAGGTTATGGTCGAGGCTAACCACCGAAGGGCTATTGGCGCTCAACCTCAAGGCAATACAAGCTAGTAGTTATGATAGAAAAGTGGGAAGTTCCCAAAGCACGTAAATAGGGCCGACAAAGCCTAGTGGATTAGTCCAAAACGAATCAATATATTAAATGGTTGTACCAGCTCATATCTTTGTAATTAATGGATTTGTACTATGTTGGGATTCCACCTCATATATAAAGGGGATCCTTGGCATTTTGTAAATATCTATTGCTAAATACTAAACACACAAGAACATTGTCTCTACTCTCTAACATATTCTCTTGATCTCATTACTTTGCTTGTATTTATTGTGTTCTATTTATTGTTTATCATTTATTGCCTATCGTTGATCATAAAGAGCCATCGCCGTAGCTCTCATAACTGTTAGTCCCCCCTCGATTGCCCTAAGCTGACCTCCAGACTCGACAGGCCTCGTATACGGCAGCTCGAGGCCCCGACCTCAAGCCATTCAGTTTGATTATTACCCTGTTTTAAGCTGTAATCTTGCCTTCTCTAGTCTCTTACTTTAGCATCCACTGCTTAAACAACTAGCATAAAAATAGATCACGTATTTTTAGAACCTCATAATCAAATTTAATTGTTATTACCATTTTCACATTAAACACTAGTGTAATGAGCTTTGTTTCTCCATGATGAGCATGAACATGAAGCATTCCAATGATCCCAGAACTTACGACCTTCAATGTAATATTAATCATGCCACTTTGAGGTTTTATATGGTCATGTGCATAATGATATGTTATGAACCCTATGGACAATCTATGAAATGCATAGGAGTAAGGTATGAATGAACACTATGGATTGTCTATGAAACGCATAAGTGTATAATATAATATGAATGAATCTTATTGACGGTCTATGAAATGCATAGGTGCATATTATGACTGAAACCTGTGGACGGTCTATGAAATGCATAGGTATATGGTATGAGTGAACCCGATGGACGGGCTATGAAATGCATAGGTGTATAATATAATATGTCAATCCTATGGACAATCTATAAAACATATAGGTGTATTGTATATGTGATCCTATGTATGGTCTATGAAAAACACAGGTGTATAATATAATATGTGAATCCTATAGACGGGATATGAAATGCATAGCTGTATAATATAATATGTGAATCATATGGACGGTCTATGAAATGCATAGGTGTATTGTATATGTGATCCTATGGTCGGTCTATGAAATGCATAGGTGTATTGTATATGTGATCCTACGGACGGTCTATGAAATGCAAGGGTGTATTGTATATATCATCCTATGGATGGTCTATGAAATGCATAGGTGTATGGTATAAATAAACACTACGGACGGTCCATGAAACGGATAGGTGTATAATATGGATGAACACTATGGACGGTCTATGAAACGCATAGGTGTATAATGTGCATAGTAAGAGAGGGCTATGGACGGTCTAGTAAGATGCATAGCAAACACGAAACAATAGGTGCCACTTTCATTGCCCTTGTTTGCACATGTTGTTACATTTACATTATATTTTGTATCCAATGCGTAATTCCTATGGCTCAATTGATCCAAAAAGAAGTTCAGAATGATATAAGTATAATAAGACTTGAAATGTGATTCTATGGAACATTTCGTTGTTTCTTGATGTACTTTATTGACCTCTTATTTTAGTTACCATATTTTCATATGTTGTTTTGTCTCCCTTACATATGAGTACGATTCCACATGCACTGACGTCCCTTTTGTTGGGGGTGCTGCATCTTTTAATGGATACACGTATACTTCTACATGATGATATGGATATATTATAGGGATCTTCTTCACTACTCAGCTTATGGTAAGACTGTTACAGTTCTAGTAGGTATTTGGGCCCAGTTCCTGTTATGTATTTAGGTATCTATTGTCATAGATCTCCATGTACATTGTGGGTCATGTAATTAAAGATTTGAGTTTTGTCATGTATTTATGTTCATGGTATATACAACAATTTATTAAGTTGTGTACCCATCATGAGAAAGCATTTTAGGCCATTGAGCCAAATGTATTCAATTTAAAAGTCAAGATCTTATTATGTTATGGTAAATCATGCATGATTAAAGATGAAAGGTTGATGTAAAATGGGCTTGCTCAACTGGGCTTACTTGGTTGAGCA
Organism: Nicotiana tabacum; assembly: GCF_000715075.1. Classification (NCBI taxonomy): domain Eukaryota; kingdom Viridiplantae; phylum Streptophyta; class Magnoliopsida; order Solanales; family Solanaceae; genus Nicotiana; species Nicotiana tabacum. The sequence goes on from NC_134085.1 coordinate 30,099,927, forward strand.
CTAGTTGTGCTCCCCGAGGCCGGGGCGTGACACCAATGAATTTTCACTAATACTATATTCTTTTACCTTAACTTTCAAACCTGTCAGTCCAAAAAAGCCATCGGCTTCACATCATAAGTCAAATCCCCATCCAACTGTACCGTGCTGAAGTCTAAAATGTGTGACAGATCACCATAATAATTCTAGAGTATAGAAACATGTAGCACCGGGTGAACACCTAATAAACTATGTGACAAAGCAAGTTATTAAGCCACCTATCCCACTCTCTCAAGCACCCCAAAAGGACCAACATTCTGAGGTCCCAACTTGCCCTTCTTCCCAAACCTCATCACACCCTTCTTGGGCAAAATTCTAAGGCATCACGAACCTTCCTATCAGCGTTTCTCCTATGCCTGGACTAATCTATACGAAGCCGCTCCTCGATCAACTTTAACTTCTCTAAGGCATTATGGACCAAATCAGTGCCCAACAACCCAGGCTCCCCAGACTCAAACCAATGAACTGGAGAATGACATCTCTTCCCATATAAGGCCTCATAAGGAGCCATCTAAATACTTTACTAGAGCTATTGTTGTAGGCGAACTCTACTAATGAATTAAACTTATTACATGAAACCCTAAAATCAATAACAAATTCACATATCATATCCTCCAAGATCTGAATGTTGCGCTCGAACTATCCATCCGTCTGATGATGGAATGTTGTACTTAACTCGGCCCATATGCCCAACTCTTGTTGCACTACTCTCCAAAACGACGATGTGAACTGTGTGCCTCAGTCACAAATGATGGAAATGGGCATGTGATGCAAGCAGATATTCTCCCGGATGTAGATCTGAGCTAGCCTCTCTAATGGATAGGAAGTCAGCACCGGAATGAGTTGTGCGGACTTAGTCAATCAGTCTATAATAACCCAAATTGTATCATATTTCTTCAAGGTTCGAGGCAACACAACCACAAAATCCATAGTGATGTGCTCCCACTTCCACTTCGGTATCTCCAATCTCTAGATCAACCCTCCTGTTTTTTGATGCTCATACTTCACCTGTTGACAATTCAAGCATTGAGAGACATAAGCAATGATATCTTTCTTCATTCTCCACCACCAATAGTGTTATTCCAAGTCACGGTACATCTTCGTGACATATGGGTGAATGGACTAGCGCGATATAAGGTACATGTTGTTACACACCGTGATTTAGATGTTACTATCATTATACGATTATCTAATGTAAGCTCGAAAAGGATGAAATCCTTCTACAAGGATAAGAAAGGTTTGCCGAAGTGTTAAGTAAGTTAAGATAAATATGATACTTGTTAATCATAATTTAAATGAGTTTAAATTCATGATATGACTATATATGATGTTTGGATATGAAGTATAAAGTTTGATAAAAATCGGATTTATGTTGCGGAAAAACCGTCTAAGGATTTGCCTTGTAATAGAACTTTTTGAGTAATACATTTCGTGTGCTATATAAAATCTTTTTAGGACATATTATATACCAAATTGAAGGTCTTGGAATGTACTTTCCAAATCTATTAACCGTTTGTTCATACGAAATCTGGATAAAAAGAGATAAGTGTTTGAAATAGGGCCAATGAGATGGTGCCAAGTAACACCTTTTGACTTTTAAACCAAAATAGATATTTATCTTCCTATGTCCTCTATTTCTTCATAATTGTAGAGATCTCGACCAAATAAGACCCCTAAACTCACCCTTAATCTGTCCACAAGGTTATCCAACAAGATTATCATTCGAGGCACGAAATCACGAAGCAATAACACTAGAATGATCCTCATGACGTAAGTATCGCTATATAACCTCTCTTTTTTTCTTTGTAGTTTCAGTTTTGGAAGGTACTTTGAAGTTAATGAAAAGGCCTAATTTCTGGTTTCATGATCTTAAATATCAAGTAAGGTTGATTAATTCATTTTATAATAGTTAGAACTCACGGGACAGTGATCGAAAGCCGTGAGTTCGAGTTATTTGATTTGTAACAAACTGTTTTGTGGGCTGTTTCATGCAGCTTTTGGGATGTATATTTTTTCTGCTATTTAATGGAGTTTTTGGAGGAAAAATAGTACGGATAAACACTAATTAATGGCGAAGTGATGGATTAGTTATTCTTTGTAATATTTTTGGAGTGTTAGACACTACTATAGTCGTCGTTTTTGGTATGAATTGATTGGGGTGTGTTGGGTTGTTGTAGGCTAAATATAACATGGATTTCGACTTGAATCCACTGTAGGAGGTAATTATATTGTGGTCCTATAGGTGCTTAAGGTTATCTTGGCATTGGTTAGGTTAAATGTGTGAACTAGACATGAACTAGTGAATAAAGTTGCTAATTTAGAATAATTAGAGTTGTGGATCATTTTGTTTGTTATGGATATATGGTATAAGGCTGGAATTATTGATGAATTACTTCATTATCATGTTAATGATACTATTAATAATAAGTAAAAGGTCTATAAGGGATGATATGGGGTATACGAATTCCAATTGGAGCTTGTCGCTCGTCGTAAAATAGTTATGAATTGTTGTTGTTTTATGGTGTCTTGTTTTTGATAATTATGTATTGCTGGATTTCTCTGGTAATTGTTGTTGGTATATGGTATTGGAGGAGGCTCTTTTTATAGGGGAGATGCTGCCCGAATTTATATAAACAAGCTACAAGTTTAAGTTGCAGACTTAGCCTTTATTCAAAACTGATTTTGAATCTCCTTATGCAATGGTAGATTGAGTTGAGTTGTTTGAAGAGTAGCTTGGGAGATATTAAGGACTCACCATGGTTAAGGTATGTTAAGGCACTTTCTTTTTCTTTTGGCATGATCTAGAGTGAAATGAATACACTATTTCATAAAGGATCTACTCCTAGCAACTAAGGTTGTCCAAGTTGTTCTTTCCTTATAAAATTATTCTAAGCAAGTGTGTATGATAATTGAATCCTACAGAGGTTCATATTGAGGGTATGGATGTCCATAATGTTCTTAAGCCACTACTTGTCATCCTTGTTAGGTAAGTTTGGGAGCTGGTGAATGCTTCCGTGACTGTGTTCTGGCGGACTCTATAGGTATAAGTGGCTACATTGAAGGTCGAGATTGTTGTGGAAATAAAATATGTTCTCTTGATTGTATAGCAGTTGGTTTCGATTTGAAAGGTACCTTATAGGTGTTATGATCTAAAAACGTGCAGTCCATGTTCAGGTGTCAATATGATAATATAGTTTTTGTGATGCTGAGAATTAGTGTTATGAGTATATACATTGTGGTGCTTTGTCGAGTTATGGATGAGTTTTTAGGATGGTTTTGGTTGATTCTCTGACAAGTGTATGGGCCTAGTTACAATGGAGATGCTGCCGAAATTTCTGAAAAATTTGGGAGTTAGTCAATATTTAGGGGCTTGAGGTAATATTGAAAAGAGATATGTTATGTTAGGTATTTGAGTCAGGCTCTACCTCTCATTCGAGGACGAATGATCCTAAGCGGGGGAGAATATAAGGCCCCAAAAATTTTTTCGAAACAATATAGGATTTCGGGGTGCCAAGTAGACTAATTATAATATTTTATGTGCTATTAACATGGTGGGAATCAATTGGATTTGGTAAATAAGTGTACAAGTCTAAAGGTAAGTAAATTGGGGTCCAAGGAAGGGCCTAAGTCTAAGTCAAATTGGAAAATTTCGTAATAGGATAAGAAACCAAACGAGTTTGCACTAGTCTAGACTTTGAACAAGCATATCTAGATATATATAAGGTATTATCTGATAAATAACCTATCAAATGAAAGGTCTTTGAATATAGTTTCCAAATCTTCAAACCGTTCATCATTCAGACACTTCTACAAGAAGTTATGACCAAATTACCAAAGCAACACAGAATTTTACACTACCGCGGCACCCCATGCGCCGCACCTGTAGGAATTCCAGAATGGTCCGAAATTTCAATTCCAGACATATTTTGAGCAGACGCCCTGCGGCGCCCTACACGTCGCGGCTGTACAAAAACGGGTTTTTATGACCCGAACTCCATTTCATTGAACTCGTTTGGGTTTTTTTTTTTTGGGATATTCTGGTACTTTTAGAGAGAGGGAAGAGCAATTCTAGAGGGTGGATGAAGCTCAAGTGCCTTGTTCATCAAAAATCTTGTCCAATCCTTGAAATCCAACAAGAAATCCCTCAAAATCTTCATCTAAGAGGTAAGGATCTATACACTAGGCTTTAATTTCGAGTTTGGGGTATAAGATGAGTTATTGAGGTATGATTCTTGGGTGTAATAGTATTATGTATACATGTATGTACCAATTAGGTTTGTAGGAAGATTGTTGAACATAAACAAGTAAAGATTAGGTTGAGAAATGGAGAAAATCTTGTAAAAGAGATTTGAAATCAAGATGCACAACTTGTAATTGATAAAATTATCAAATGAGATAGAATTATGAATACCTTCCTAATTTGTGTTCAATTTTGTTATGTCTCAAAGTATATTGGGATTGCTAGAATTTCCGGAACATTGTAGTAACTTAAGGAAAGCTTAAACAAGGTATGTATGGCTAAAACCCCCTCTTCTTAGAAATTGAGCTCCCATGGTGTCTCCGCATATGTTGTAAGTCCAGAATTTGATTTATGTAGTATTCATTATTTCAAAGGATTTGGTGTTGCAAGAATATTTGTGAAAGATGTACCTCAATGTGTTCAATATGCTATTCTTGGTAAATTGGGGATATGTGAAGAATGTGAAGTATATGCTAAATTGCCTAGATTTCAAGTCAAGTTTAAATTGAGATTGTTATACCAAACTACGTGAAATCCTCTATGGGTAGAGATGTTTGAAATAAATCAAATGAATTTGGGAAATAGAGTATGGCCAACGTGCCGAGAACTTGAATTATAATTGTGCCTAGTGATGCCTATGACATGAGGAAATATGAAACAGATTATGAAATGAGCCTTGACTCTACTTTCCCTAAATGACTTCAATAATAAAATACCTTAAAGTCTTTGTACACAATTTATGCCCCTAAGTGGCTGTTCGAGATAATGTGTTTGTCTTATAAGTGCATCCAATGTGATCCGGGTTGTTACATACTTCGATGTTGAAATTGTATATTGCCATGATTGGAAAAGAGTAATTCAAGAATAATTGGTGTAATTTCTTGTTTATGCCTTTGATGTGTGTTTCTATTGTGGTTTGGTGTGTCTCCTCCTTTTTGGAAGAATCCTTTGTGTTTAAAGTTCCATTGCTAATGAACTTGAGGTGTATGATTTCTGAAATATTGTATATGCCCATGATTCATGATTCCTTTTATGTGTACTTGACATCTTGGAGTGAATGGCTTGTTGTTGAAATTGATATTGATATGAAATGTGGGAGAAAATATCTCGAATTATGAAATATGTCCTAGTGCCAAGCATGATGTGATAATTGTGGCTCCAAGTACCGATGAACTATATATGTGAAACGAAAATTGATGTGAGATGACTAATGGAAAAGGGTAACGTCTTGGTAAGACGTCTTAGCCGATCGGGCCGTGATCGGACGCCATGCTACACACATGGTGGTATTGTACTGATATTGAAATCGGAAAGTGAGAATGAAATTATGATTGAGGTAATATCTTGGTAAGATAGCTTAGCCGGTCGGGCCGTGATCAGACGCCATGATATATACACATGGTTGTAATGCATTGATGATTAAAACTGGAAAGTGTGAATGAAATAATGGTAACATCTCCCGGAGACGGCTTAGCCGATTGGGCCGTGATCGGACTCCGCTCAAAGAAGTGGTGGCAAAATGGATAATGATGCACAGTGTGGGATTCTCAATCTAAAATTTCAGAAATTATGTGAAAATCATGTGAACCTCCTTATATTGTTGACATGGTGCTTATTTGAAACTTTGTTGTCTTTATGACTTCCTCTTTATTCTTGTAGGAAAGTTCTTTCTAACTAGATGGTGTTTAGTTATACATACTAGTGCTATTTGATGGCACTAACGTCCCTTTTACCGGGGGAGCTATATCTTTAAATGGATGTAGGTGGTTCCATAGCAGGCAGTGTTGGTCGCATCTAGCGACGCATCTTCCTTTCAGCTAATTTGGTGAGCCCCACTTCATTTCAGGGTCCTGTACTGTTGTTTATCATGTACTTTGTATTTAGAGGTATAGTTGGAGCCTTGTTTCAGGCATTTCCATATTATTCTTCAGTTGTATTTAGAGGCTCCGTAGACAGGTTGTGGGTGGTGTTTGGTATTGGGAATTAAATTAGAAATATTGGTATTTGGCAAATATGTTTTCCTTCATATCTGTAAAAAAATTTACATTTTGGATACTATGGTTGAAATGGCTGATGAAAACAAAATGGAAGTTGTTAATGAAATATTTATAAAGTGTGATTAATGGAGTCCATGTCCTCTTTATTCATGAACTAGTTTGGGCAGAATGAAATCTAATAGGCTTTCTCAGTCGGGTTTACTCGGTTGAGCGCCGGTCGCATTCCACGGTTTTTGGGGCGTGACAATTGTATAAGTGCTACGGAAATAATGGAGAGTTCCACTAAGTAGACAATCAAAATCTGAGTTTAGAATCAACCATACGAGTATAGGGGCATGGAGGTACCTTAATAAGGATGTTTGTAGGCGAGTAAGAACATCGAAAAGTCCTTTGGGTATACAGTATAACAAGATCGTAACTTTACAAGATCCAAAAGGTCTCCTTAAGTACGACAAAGAAAGACTAGGTGAGGAAATAAGGAAGAAGGCTTCCACTTAAGCATAACGATATAAAGAAGAAATGGTCTTGTAACAATAGTCTCACTACAATATGGTATACACTCCATAAGAAAGTGGCGCCTATAGTGGCCAATGAATGGAAAACAAAAAATCAAAGGTGATGTTTGAGATCATATGAGGTACATGAAATTATAGTATTCGTAGGCAATAAGACAAGTCAAGTATTCATGCAACAAGTGGCAGAATGACAAGGAAAAATAATTGCTTACATTTAACGAAGGCAGAGAAGGCACGCAAGGAATTATTCAATCAATGACCCAGAGTTAGTTACGCGGTGAACGCACTTAATCTTTCAGAGTTATATCCATGCATCATATATGTTGACCTTCATACAGATATAAGAGGCTTCAGTATAAGTTAACAGAAAGAATTAAGTCCACGTCACCGACAAAGGCTTGAATTATTAGAATATTATATCATGGATGCTACATAGAGACCATGAAAGGATAATGTAATAACTAATACTCTAAGATGAAGATTGGGAGATAGACTAAGCCCACTTAAAGTCTGAGAGGGAAGAGGAAGCTCTAAAGTTACATATGGAGTCCTCAGATATCGAGGTCGATTATATGTTTCTAATGTGGAAGGGTTGCGCCAGTAGGTTATGAGACAAGCAATGAGAAAGTAACATGGACTTGTGTAGCACACCTCGGTAATAATAAGCTGAAGTAAGTGTTGTAATACAATATGACCTACCAAGATGCATTAAAGCCATAAGGATAGATAACCAAGACTATAAAACGAAATATAGCAATAGTCGTACATTCAACAAAGTACCAAGCGAAGAACTTAAGTATACCTCTATATGACCAGAGGGACATCTTGTCAAAGTTCTATATATTTATTCACAAGTGAAGCCAAGAGATTGGATAAAAGCTGGAGGAAAATGGAGAGACGAGTTGTGCATAAAAGAATAGAGTCATATAGGATATATCATAGAAGGTGGTCATAGTTACGAGATTGGAAGAACTCCGGCCATAATTCACGAGGTGATAATAGGCCTAAAGGGGGAATGCCCTGGGTTTTAAATTGATTCACATAAAAATTGCCTAGAAGACAAAGAACAATATTAAAGTATTCATAAGAGCAATACGGTATGAGAATGAGATGCGCATCAGTCAACATTCGAGGACGAATGTTCCAAAGGGGGAGTAAAATTACAACCCATGTTTTGTACGTGAAAGTGCGTCGTAATTCACTTAATTTAAGCTCAGAAATGAGATTCTCTTTGAAAGTATATTTGACGTTACGTCCCATTTTTTTCAAGCATTTAAAAGTTAATATTCAAGGACAAATTTTTATAATGGTACATGTTGTTACACACCATGATGCAGATGTTACTATCATTATAGGGTTATCTAATATAATCTCAAAAAGGATGAAATCCTTCTATAAGGATAAGAAATGTTTGCCGAAGTGTTAAGTAAGTTAAGATGAATATGATACTTGTTAATCATAATTTAAATGCATTTAAAGCCATGATATAACTAGATATGATGTTTGTATATGAAGTATAAAGTTTGAGAAAAATCAGATTTAAATTGTAGAAAACCCGACTAAGGATTTGCCTTGTAATGGAGCTTTTTGAGTAATAAATTTTGTGTGCTATATTAGATCTTTTTGGGACATATTATATACCAAATTTAATGTCTTGGAATGTAGTTTCCAAAGATCCTAACCGTTCATTCATACAAAATCCGGATAAAAAGATATAAGTGTTTGAAAAAGGGCCAATGAGATGGTGCCAACTAGCACCGTTTGACTTTTCAACAAAAATAGATATTTATCTTCCTATGTCGTCTCTTTCTTCATAATTCCAGAGATCTCGACCAAATAAGACCCCTAAACTCACCCTTAATCCGTCCACAAGGTTATCCAACAATATTATCGTCCGAGGCACGAAATCACGAAGCAATAACACTAGAACGATCCCCATGACATAAGTATTGCTATATAGCCTCTCTTTTTCTTTGTAGTTTGAGTTTTGGAAAGTATTTTGAATTTAATAAAAATGCCTAATTTTTTTTCTAAGATCTTAAATATCCAGTAAGGTTGATTAACGCATTTTAAAATAGTTAGAATTCACGGGACGACGATCAGAAGTCGTGAGTTCGAGTTATTTGATTTGTAATGGACTGTTGTATGGGCTATGTTCTGTAGCTTTTTGGCTGTATATTTTTTTTCTATTTAATGGAGGTTTTGGAGGATAAATGGTGCGGATAAACACCACTTAATGGCGAAATGATGGATTAGTTATTCTTTGTAATATTTTCGGGGTGCTGGACAGTACTATAGTCGTCGTTTTTTGTATGAATTGATTGGGTTGTGTTGGGCTGTTGTAAGCTAAATATAACATCGATTTCGACTTGAATCCACTATAAGAGGTAATTATATTATGTTCCTACAGGCGCTTAAGGTTATCTTGGCATTGGTTAAGTTAAATGGATGAACTAGACATGAACTAGTGAATAAAGTTACTAATTAAGAATAATTGGCATTGTGGATCATTTTCTTTGTTTTGGATAGATGGTATAAGGCTGGAATTATTGATGAATGACTTCATTATCATGTTAATGATAATATTAAGTTAAAGTAAAAAGTCTATAAGGGATGATATGGGGTATACAAATTCCAATTGGAGCTTGTTGCTCATCATAAAATAGTTCTGACTTGTTGTTGTTTTATGGTGTCTTGTTATTGATAATTATGTGTTGATGGATTTATCTTGTAATTGTTGTTGGTATATGGTATTGTAGGAGGACCTTGTTATAGGGTATATGTTGCCCGAATTTATATAAACGAGCTACAAGTTTAAGTTGCAGACTTAGCCTTTATTCAACACTGATTTTGAATCTCCTTATGCAATGGTAGATTGAGTTGAGTTGTTTGAAGAGTAGCTTGGGAGGTATTAAGGACTCACCATGGTTAAGGTATGTTAAGGCACTTCCCTCTTTTTTTTGGCATGATCTAAAGTGAAATGAATACGCTATTTCATAACGGATCTACTCCTAGAAACTAAGGTTGCCCATGTTGTTCTTTCCTTATAAAGTTATTTTAAGCAAGTATGTATGATCCTTGAATCCTATAGAAGCTCATATTGATGGTATGATGTCCATAATGTTAATCGAAGGTGCAACGACCATAAGTCACTCCAAAAGGTTTTGAGTCTAGCATACATTATATATAGTAACTATTTTACTCTACCGAGCCGCACTATAGTCGGTCGGGTACGGCACCTAGTGTGCAACCACTGATCAGTTGGGTTTACCGAGCTCCAAGTGGTCGGGTACGATTCTACTGAGCCTTATGATGGCCGAATACGTTTTTACCGAGTCCTCTTTGAGGCCGGGTACGATATAATGATGATGATGATGCCTACAGACGCGTATGTTTTTAAACATTTATGTATATATATGTATTATGAATTTCATGTCAGTTGCTCCCAAAGGCATGCAGATATTATAGGTTGTATCTCCTCTATCTCTCTTTACATTACTATTCTTGTTTATGCTTTTCTACCTTACATACTCGGTACTTTATTCGTACTAACCTCCATTTTGCCTTGGGACGCTGTGTTTCATGCCCACAGGTTCCAATTGATAGGTTGAAATTCCTTCTAGTAGGCTATCAGCTCAGCGGAGGTGTTGGTGCACTCCACTTGCTCCGGAGTTGCCTATTTGGTTAGTATGCTTTTGATATGTAATGATTGGTATGGCAGGGCCTTGTCCCGACCTTTATGATTTTATGTACTCTTAGAGACTTGTAGATAGATGTCAGGTTTATGGATACTTATATGGCCTTGTTGGCCTATGTGTTGAGTTTACAATTAGTCATGTTAGCCTTATAGGCCCGTATGTCACATGTATAAGTTTGTATATCATGTTGGGTCATCATATGTTGAGTATTCCCTTATATTTTATTCTTGTTATCTCATGACGGGTTTCTAGCTCATTTACTCATGATAGTATAATAAGAAAGATATGTTATGTTGGTACTCGGTTGAGTAAGGCATCGGGTGCCTGTCGCGGCCCTTCGGTTTGGGTCATGAAAACCATCATCACCAATCACAACCTCTGTGGCACCACCCCTCCGGACTGTGTCCTTTAACACCAACAAGTGAGGATTATCACACTAGGAAGCCTTGATACACTCCAAAAAAGATGACTATGCCACAACGCAATCTCACATAGTTGGGCTCCGAAACATCCAATCTCACAAATTGATTGGTCGAGGCCTGAACATCAATAGCTAATGTCCTCTCTACTACCAATGAATATACCAAACTGCTCATACCCTCCGCCTTCCTACTAAATGCATCGGACACCATGTTGTCCTTCACCGGATGGTATAATATGGTGATATCATAGTCTTTGAGCAACTCTAACCATCTTCACTATCGCAAATTAAGATCCTTCTAATTGAATAGGTGCTGGAGACTTTAATGGTCGGTATAGACCTCACAATGAACATTGTACATATAGTACCTCAAAATCTTCGATGCATGAACAATAGTTGTTAACTCTAAGTCATAACAGGGTAATTCTTCTCATAAACATTCAACTACCGAGACACGTAGGCAATCACCCTACCGTGCTACATCAATACTGCGTCAAGCCCAATACGCAACACATCACAATACATGGTTTAAGATCCCAAACATGTATGCAGCACCAACACTAGGACTGTAGGCAATGTATGCTTGAGCTTCTGAAAGCTCTCCTCACACTCTTCAGACCACCTAAATTGGGCACCTTTCTGGGTAAATCTAGCCAAAGGTGTATTATTGGATGAGAAAACCTTTACAAAACGGTGTTAATAACCTCTATAACTGAAGATGGCTTGGGCTAACTCTGAAATGCATCACTCTTATTTTGATCTACTTTGATCCCCTCGCTAGGCACCACGTATCCCAAGAACACCACCGAATCAAGTCAAGACTCACACATGGAGAATATAGCATATAGATTCTTCTCCCTCAATGTCAGGAGTACAATCCTCAAATACTGCTCATGATCCTCCTAGTTGTGTGAATATACCAATATATCATCAATGAGTACTACGACGAAGAATCAAGATACGGCTGGAACACACTATTTATGTCATGACCTAAAATCAAGGAGCGCAACCAGCACTTAAACGAGTAAACCCGACAAAGCAAGCATATTTAACACTTCCTACCCGACTCACTTATGATCAAGAGAGGGCGTGCTTTCATTAATTAGACAATAGGAAGATTGTACATATATTACTAAGTCATATCATTTGTGTCGCACTGATAAGATCAAATTATACTTTAATTAAATAGTATAAGGCGGTCGGTGTCAAATATAATAACCCAACAAGGTTGGGGTCGAATCCCACAGAGAATTGACGTGAAAAGATTAGTTGAGTAGTGTGACACTTGTCTTAGGTTGTAATTCTATTCCTTTAACGTAACAAGAGAATGATATAGTTGTGAATTAAGAAGATTACTAATTTTGTTATGAGAATGTGAATAATTTGATTAAGGAAACCAAGGTTGTGTCCCCGATAATGAAATGTAAAGCTATCAGTGTTAATATGATATATTTCTAATGGAAGGTCCTTTGATATGAAAATGGTTTCTAAATGACTGCCCAATATTTTTCAATGGTTGGGTAGTATTTTCCCTTTATGATTTTTTCAAATATTAAAGAGTTGCAATTTAAGAACAACCAATATATGCCAAGAAGAACCCACTTATTCCTAAGTAATTCTATTAAACAAGATTTGAAGTCTTGAGTTCTTGATATTGATTTCTACCAAACCCTAACCCACTTTTCCAAGTAAAGAAAGAGTAAAATGGAATATATTAATGTTTGCAACCACCAACAATAAATAAAGCACAAGAAATGAATAAATATCAACAAACCATTATATATATATTCAATGTTAAACACCCATTAACATTACACCCATTTAGGGTCCACAACCTTAGAATTTAAAACTAGCTACTCATACTAGAATTCAAGAACAAAGTAATAAATGAAGTCATAAAGCTTACAAAAGTGCAAGATTCCTTATTTACAAGATTCCAAATTAATGGAGTATTCAACGCTCTCTATGTAGGACCTTTTTTCAGACTAGAATAACACACAAAAATCCTAATTATTTTTTTATCGTGGACCGAAAGTTGTGGTCAAAATCGGATAAAATTGCCCCTACGGATAGCTTATGCAACCGTATAATGGTCGCAGACCACATATGCGTTCCACATAATCTCCATTGACATCGCAAACTTGTAAGTCACCAGTTCCAGGCTTCCACCGCATATAGATTAGGCGGTCCGCATGTCTGTTATGCGACCGCATTATGCCATCGCAAATCGTGTTGAGAAGCTTCTTCTACTGGAATTATACGATCATTATGCAGCTTGCAAAAGTGTTATACCACCACATATTGGACCGTATATTCTTCTCTTCAATTGGCCAACAAGTCTGCTTCAGTTTGTGATCAACATCTAAGTTATGCGGTGCGCATATGTCTTATGCGGTCGCATATTTGTAGCATTTCCATCCTTTTGTGACTTATTGACTTCTTTTCTATGTTTTTGGGTCTTCAAGCTCATGCACTATAAAACAACCAAACTTGATAAGAATTAACTAAAATGCATTAAAAAACCAGTTAAAATCTAAGTAATTGGTATCAAATGTGCCGAAATTCTACGGCACATCAACACCCCCAACAAAAACTCTTGCTTGTCCTCAATAAACTAAAACAATATTATCCTATTCTATACTACTTCTATTTCCGACATGCGACAAAATAGTAATGACTGTAGATGGTTTTGATTGATAGATAACAAGCATGTAACTTCATTTATTTACCCTTCCTGGAAGACAACTTGTCACTTAACCATTTGGCTAATCAACTTGTGACCTTAGAGCCTCGACCAAAATGACAAAATGCTATTCATAGCTAAGTGCACTTGTGTTCTACTTCAAGAACATAACTTCTGCTAAATCTTAAAATTCATGCGCGCTCACAACAATGAAAATCCCCACTCACACATATGTACAGGGGATGCAATCAAAACACTCTATCACTCCGAACGAAAGCTACATGATACAAGTATCAGTCCATACGCTTGCCCTTATTTTAACTTTACCGTTATCTCAGGAATGATTGACTGTAGATCACTAAGGACTTTTCAGGGGTTATAATGTAGGCTTCGGGACAGGTTGGATGAATATTTAGGAATGTAGTGGCTATACCCTCCTTGAACTCTACATACATTATGCTCCTTTACTACATAGCACTTATTTACCTCGTGTTACCAACTTAGAATCACCTCAAAGTATTTCTTCCATTTCTACAAGACTCCACTCTTTTCTCTTTTTCTCTTTTCTCATATATATACATTTTTTATTTTCTTTTTTGGAGCTTTTATTTCGTTATATACACATGTTTGAAGTTATTATTTTTTTTCTCCACACACAGTAGTAAACCTTATCAATTTCCACTTTGTAACAGTACCCCTAACTTAGGCTCTTAGCCTCATTCTTACCTATTTAAGGAGGGATGGATTTAAAAGAAGGAATTATTTCACAGAATGGGTAAAGGTTAGTAATGTGGTAGCCAATGAAAGGTTAAAGGCTTAACGGGGGTAACTAGGGCAGTTAATGTACCAGAGAGGTCAATTTAGGAAAAAATGGCTATTAGTCACAAAGGGAGCCTAAGATTATTTCAGCATCCAATCATTAACCTGAGAGTTGCACTAAGAAACCAACTGGGCAAGTTCTAGACATCACAAGTTAGGCATGTGCATTATTTATACAAATCCACACTCACTCCCAACACATGAATTGTTCAACTCAAACATAGTTTCACCCCTCAAGTGACACAAGACAACTCAAAACTTTCATCTCATGATATGAAATATTATAAATAAGCATAAAGTCTAAGAGCAAGCCTCAAATTTATAAGAATGACTAACCAAATATATATTTTTTTATAGATGCAAAAGTAAGAAGGGTACCATGTATTTACACAATTTATCACATGCTTGAAGCTACAACAATCAACACCAAATAAGAAAAACCAAAAACAAAGGGAATTCATTACTAACTGAGAAACTATACAACAAAAGTTTATATACAAAACATGGGATACAACACAATATTTACACAAAACATGGGGTACAAAAACATGACTACCCCACCCCCAACCAAAAATCATGCATTGTCCCCAATGCATAGATAATGTAAAAAGGAAGCTCAACGACTTCCTGGGGTGCACTAGGCGCTCGGAGGAGCTGAAGCATCTGGGGCAGCTTTGGGGTCATCTACTGGAACTGAAGTTGTAGCTGGTGGAACCTCGGACTGAGTGGTGGGCTCCACGGCAAGAGAAAGAGGCTCCAGCTATTGTGAGGGTAGAGTAGGAAGCTCCACGTGCTGTGAGGCTTGATCTAGGGCTTGGGAGCTGCTAGCCTCGCTAGGTGATGGTTGTGTGGTCGATTGAAGTGCCTTGGCGACCATATATGCTAGTGAATATGCAATTTTTGTCTACACAGCTACTTCCTCTTCATCCTATGCAATCATGGAAATAGCAACTTCCTTATTCTTGTCCTGATGGCCCTCAGTATCCTTTACCAGTGCATCCTCATCTGTTTCCTCATCTTCTAAATCCCCCTCATCGGACTCCTCAGTAACTCTGGTTCCCTCCTCTGAAGGAACGTCAATGTGTACAGGAGGAGCTTGAGCCTTTGAGGTCTAAACACTTTGTGCATCTGGAGCTGTCATTAGAGTCGCGAAATCAAAGTCCATTCCTGGAACAGAAGTGACAGCACCCTGCTCACCTTCCTTCGGAAGAGGGTGTCAAGTCAAACTCCAAACTCTTCATATTCTGTAGCTCAGTTTTCAATCATCCACATCCTTCCTGAGCTGAGGAATACCTCCAACCTCACCCCGCACAACCTTCTCAAGACGCACTTCAATGTGCTTGAGGTGATCCTCATATGTTTTATGTTGCTTTTGAAGAACACTCACTGAGGATTGGACAGGGATCAATGCTTGCCGGATGAGGTTGGGAATTTCCTTTATCAGCCAGTCTACCTTAGCATTGGCATGTTGAGCTAGTAGATCCAGCATGGATAGAGCTAGTAAAGAGACCTGGGGCTGTGCAGTGGAGTGCTGTGGAGTAGCTGTGGAGGTAGCTGGGGCGTGAGAGGTGTCAGGTATTGCTGGGCTCTCTGATGCTACTAAGTTTGCTGGAGGAGGAATTTCAGTCTCTGTTTGAGTTGCAGTTTCCTTCTATTCTGCGTCGTTGATTCTCATGATGTCAATGTTTTTGAGAGCTTTCTCCAGTTTGTCATGTTTTGGCATAGGAGGCACATTTACAGCTCGACAGAGAGCAGTGATCAAACAGGGGAAAGGAAGTGATGTTTGTTTTTGGTTTGCTCTGATTTCCAGCTCCTGGAATATGATCTCCCACATCAATCTTTATGCCTGTCATGATGCACGCATTGAGGAGTGACTTCTCAATATTGATGTCAGTTTCATTCCTAGACGGCATCAGATAGGATGTGACAAAGCTGAGCCAATATCAACCCACTCGTGTGAGTTCCTCCTTTTAAATCTTGTGTTTAGGGTTAATCCAGGCTGGTGTCCCCTTTGCTACGACGGAGGCAATCCAGACACACTTGTTGTTCCTGTTAGCTACCTTAGCCTCATACTCAACTTTTCCTGACATCCACTACTCAAAATACAGGTCATTGATAGTCGCATAATAACAAAGAACTTGGACCCCTCGAACTACGACAGATTGTGAAAATATATTGTTTCGTTTATGTTCAGCAGTGCTTGAGGCAGCATACAAAGCATAGAATTCCCTCACATGCATCTCATTGTATTCATCAGGGACCTCAGTGAATAATTCCCATTTCCTTTGCTTGATGTTCTCAATGATATAAGGGTTGTGCTCCTTTAGCCCATTTAAACTTAACTATTTCTCCTCGAGAATCTTTCGCTTTGATAGCCCTTCTTTATATAGATTCAGTGAGCTTGTGACTTCAAATTGGAGATTAAGATCCTCCCTCATCTTCCTTTTTGCCTCAGCCTATAGGTCAACTGATGGCCCGAGGTCACTCTGTTCCTCATCCTCTTCAGATTGGGAGGAGTGTTCGAAAGTAATGCGAAGTGCCTGAGCCCACTAACGTTTTGCTTGTCATACTTGTTTTCTAGGAGTAGCACCCCTTTTATGTCTAAGAGAAGGTGATGATCCCGTTGGATTAGACGTTATTGGTGCCATTCCTGTTGATGAAACATTGTGTGAGTGGGTGACATAGCATAGGAAATACATTAGAGACAAAGGAAAGAAGTAAACATACTATGTGATGGGTTATGCGATCGCATATCAACTATGCAGTCCGCAAACCCATCGCAGATGTGCACAGCATTAAAGGCAAAACTTGTTATGCGATCGCAGAAGTAACCCCATATGTGGTTATGCGACCGCAAAGCTGTCGCATTTCTTAGCACCAGAAAGTCATATTTTCTGCCTCACTTTGTGAGAAGTATTCGAACTGCATAAGAGGTTCGCGATTGGAAAAGCAATTGCATAACCCTTTTTCATTAGGTCACCTAGGGGTCTTATGCGACAACTTTGCGGACAGCAAACCAATTATGCGGCCCGCAAAGATCGTTTTCTTTATCGAAACAATGCACCCCTTTTTCATGTGTTTTCCTTTTGCTACCCACTTAGATTCTCATCGCAATTTATTCAAGTTCAATAAGAGAGGGGTACTCAGACTTCCCCTTCTTTGGTCACAGGCCAATCAGACAATTTAGGATGGAAAGGGGTACTCAGACTTCCCCCTTTTTGTTTCATCAACAATATGTACACAGTTACTCACCCAAAACCTCACCAATATGCTACCGTACTCAGGGGAAATTCAAGGGATCATAGGAGTTACCAATGTGAGCTTAGAATTCAGGAAGACACTTAAATCGCAAGTACGAGAGGCAGAAGAAAGGACATACCAGAATTTCACAAGATTATGCAGCCCAATATTCTTGGTGTGAAAGGGGTTTGTTGCTTGGTGAGTGCTATGTCATTTTGATATTTTATATTTTCTTTCCTTGCTGGTAAAATATTTTGTTGTTCTTTTGATTTTTTTAAGCGAGAGTATGTGATAAGAGTGAGGAAGACAAATGCGGAAGGTTAGGGTTTTGTGCCTAGTAAGTTTGTGATACTTAAGTCCGTCGCATAACACAGTATGCCACCACATATGTGTTGTGCAATGGCTAATGGTTGGGCAACCTAAACTAACTTTGCGATGCGATATGCGATCGCAAAGTTGTTATGTTGGCCACATAAGTGAAAGCTTAACGAATATTTGACCACCAAAGTAACTAATTTCTCTGCCTGGGTCTGCGATGACTATGCGATCCACATAGTCATTATGAGACTGCATATGCGATCACATAGTTGTCGCCAATTCTAGACCTTTCTTTCCTCTAGTTTCCTCAGCACTACGTCCCTGTTCATGAAATTTTGGGACTACCTACACTCTAGGACACACATAAACTTGATCAATCTAAACTACATAAATAAATAAAACTACAAAGGAGTGTTACCACACATGGGTTTCCTCCCAAAAAACACATGATTTAACATTGCGACACGATGCAATTGACCCCTTTTTGGGGTATTCGTTGGTAGGGACTGATCTTGGACTATCCCTTAGAGCAAATTGTTCTATCAAATGCCTTTCTCCTATGGTACCGATGTAATGCTTCACTCATTGACCATTCACCTTGAATGTTCGAGTCCCCTCCTCCTCGACTCCAGTTCAATAGCACCATAGGGGGACACACTCATAACTTTGAACGGACTAGACCATTTGGACTTGAGTTTTCCCCAAAAATATCTTGAGTTTGGAATTGAAGAGTAAGACCATGTCACTAGAATTGACCTCCCGCTTCAAGATATTCGTAGCATGGACAAACTTTATTCTCTCCTTGTACATGGATGCACTCTCATAGGTATGGATACGAAATTCCTTAATCTCATTGAGTTGTGTCATTCTCAGATTAGCAGCCTCGGCCCAGTCAAGATACAACTTCTTCAATGCCCATATGGATTTGTGTTCAAGCTCCAGTGGAAAGTGACATGCTTCGCCAAAAACCAACCGGTACGGTGATGTGCCAATGGGATTCTTAAATGCTGTGCGATATGCCAACAATGCATCATCTAGCTTCCTTAACAAGTCGGTCCTGTTTGCATTGTCAGTTTTAGCTAGCATGTTTTTGATTTCACTATTAGAAAGTTCAACCAGACCAGTCAATTGAGGATGATAGGGTATGACCACCTTGTGCTTTCAACCATAATTTTCAAGCAACCCGGCGAAAGCCTTGTTGCAGAAATGAGACCCACCATCACTCAGGATGGCCCTTGGTGTACCAATCCATGTGAATATGCTCTTTTTCAAGATTACGGTCACACTCCTTACTTCATTGTTAGGCAAAGCGATTGCCTCAGCCCATTTGGAGATGTAGTCTATAGCCACCAAGATGTAGGTCATTCCATAAGAGCTCACGAAAGGTCCCATAAAGTCTATCCCCAACATATCAAAGATCTTGACCTCTCTTACAAAATTCATAGGCATCTCATGTCTTTTAGATATTGACCCTTGTCTTTGACATTGATCGCATGCCTTGACCATTTGATTTTCATCTTGGTAGATCGATGGCCAATAGTAGCCACATTCAAGCACTTTTTTCGCCGTCCGATTTCCTCAATGATGACCCCCAACTGGAGAATCATGGCATGCCTTGAGAATTGGCATTAGCTCATCTTCCGGAACACACCGCCTAATGATGTTGTCGGCACAAATATAGAACAAAAAGGGTTTCTCCCAATAGTCATGCCTACACTCCCGCGAGAACTTTTTCTTTTGATAAGCTTCCAATCCATCGGGAACAAGGTAACTAAACAAGAAGTTAGTGATATCGGTATACCAAGGAGTGAATGTGTTAGACAATGCCAATATGTGCTCACCTAGAAAGGCATCATTGATTTCAAGGTCTTCTTTTGGTCTCCCTGCCTCTTCAAGCCTAGATAGGTGATCCGCAACTTGATTTTTTGTCCCATTCCAATCCTTGACTTCAAAGTCAAACTCTTGCAACAAAAGGACCCACCGAATCAATCCTGGTTTGGCATCCTTCTTCACCATAAGATAGCGAAGAGAAGCATGATCGGTGTACACTATCACTTTGGACCCCAAAAAATAAGCCCGAAAAAAGCATAGACAATGGAGAGAAGTTCTTGCTCAGTCACAGTTTAATCCATTTGAGCGCCATTGAGTGTCTTGCTTGCATAGTAGACAGGGTGAAGGATCTTGTTATGACGTTGGCCAAGCACCACCCCAATAGCTACAACACTAGCGTCACACATGAGTTCGAATGGAAGAGACCAATCGCGTGTGACAATAATAGGTGTCATGGTGAGCTTTTCTTTCAATTCCTCAAAATCCTTGAGGTACTTTTGATAAAATATGAATTTTGCATCTTTTTCAAGGAGTTTGCACATAGGATTTGCAATTTTGGAGAAGTCCTTGATAAAATTCCTATAGAAGCCGGCGTGCCCCAAAGAACTTTGGACACCTTTTACTGAAGTAGGTGGAGGGAGCTTGGAAATGATCTCGATATTAGCCCAGTCAACCTCTATGCCTTGTTTGGAAATTTCGTGGCCCAAAACAATAATCTCGTCCACCATGAAGTGACATTTCTCCCAGTTTAGAACAAGGTTTGTTTCCTCACATATCTTGAGCTCTTGTCTAAGTGTTTACCTTGAAAATGGTAATTACAATTAGATTTGATTTTGTGGTTCTTACAATATGTGATCTATTTTTATGCTAGTTGTTAATCAGTTGATGCTAAGTTAAAACCCTAGAAACAAGTTAATGGCTTGAAAATAATGTGATAACCAACTCGAATGGCAATTAATCGGGGCCTCGAGCTTGCGTATTCGGGGCCTCGAGGTCGAGTCGGATGCCCTGCTGAGGCTAGTCGATGGACAACTAACAGATATGATAAATTCAATGACAGATCTTTATTGCCAATAATAAGCAATAAATGAAGAACAATGAATGGAGCACAATGAATATAAGTAATAAATGCAAGTAATGAGATCAAGAGAATATGTTAGAGAGCAGAGAAAATGTTCTTGTATATTTAGTATTGAGCATCAGATCCTTTACAAAATGACAAGGATCCCCTTTATATATGAGGGGGAATCCCAACATAGTACAAATGCATTTATTAAAAAGACATGGGGCTGGTATAGCCATTTAATGCCATGACGCGGGCCTGGACTAGCTTAATAGGCTTTGTTAGATGTGGTCACGTGCGTAGGGAACCTTACATCGATCCAACAAAGCCACTTTTTTACACTTCCTCGAGGCCGGTCGATTCTTTAACTGACTCGAAGTCAATCATTGGGAACCCTCAATGTTGATCACTGGGAAACCTCGAGATGCCTTGATGATCATAAAATTGAACCGCTGATTTGTGCTATATACAGGTAGTCCCCGCTTTTCCTAGAACAAAGTGATAGGAAACGGTTTCAAACTCCTACTCCTTAGGCACTATCATCATGACGTCAGCCTACTAGAGCATTAAATGCCATAACTCAAAAGCCACGAAAGGGTCGCCATCAACATGACTATTGAGAAGCCCACGAACCATTATTGGTTCGTCCTTTCCGCTGCCCGTATGGCTTCTATAAATACCTCAATCATTTAATAATTCACACTTTTACAACATCTTCAACATTTAAGAGCCAGGGACTTCCCCTTTCACATTCTCCCTTCTTCCGTTCTTGATTTCTTACTTACTTTCATAGAAAGGCCTTTCCACCACCATGGCTAGAACCTCTAAAATAGTGCCTCGAAAAGCGGATGCTGCCTTTTTGTCTAGAACATCCAAAGGCAAACCCAAAGTGATACCCACCGTTGAACAGTGTACCCCTATCGAGTCTAACACGGTGACCAACGTTTCCATCGAGAGACCCTCATATACACCGGACCATTATGTACACATGTCCCGGTATATTAGCATCGTGACCAATATAGAGAAAGTGAAGGAAGATTGTCGATGGGAGGAGACAGTGCTGGTTGAGATCCCCCGTTCTAATATGATCATAACGGACCATAAGGCTAGCTTTCTTTATGTATATACATACTCATTCACTTTGGGTCCCATCGATTCTTCAAACTCTTCTTCCCCGATAATAGATCTGGTTATTCTCGAATTTTGTGATAAGTATCAATTGACACTTGGCCAAATCTATCCATCTTTCTGGATGATATTCTACATGCTTCATTATTTCTCCAACAAGGTCTTGGGTATGATCTTTACCCTTGACTATTTGATTAGATTGTATAGCCCTCTACTTTATCGAGGTTTGATTAAGCATCACCCTTGGTCCACGAAGCCATTTTTCTTGATCATTGATGAGAACAAGGATCGAGGGTGGATGAGAAGGTTTGTCTGAGTGAGGACCTCGGACATCATCCCGACCGAAAGGATGCCATTACCGGAGGAGTAGAATACGCAGCGTAAGTATCTCTACTTCGAACATGCTTTACTCTCTTCTTACCTTCCTTCAAAAAATGATATCCCCTTCGTTTATGCAGCTACTGTTTGGTATCCTGAAGCGATCCAGGATCTGCCAGGATGGATTAGGAAATTGGATGCTTCGTTCCCATTTCTCGAGCGGTCTTGGCCTGACTTGGCTAAAACGCGATGGCCGGCCAAGAATCATGGTAAACCTTTTGTTGTCGCCTATACCATGTTCCAATTCCTCTTTTGCATTGGCAAGTTTTGATTCTTATGCTTGCACAGGCCTTGGTGATGGAGTGCAGATGAGACCGTCTCCCAACGGCGAGGAAGAGGCTCCGAAGCCTAATAAGGGCTAGAATAGGAAGAAAAAAGTGGGTGCTGAGTCTTCTATGGCAAAGAAACCTAAATCACATAGGCCTCAAGCTGCTATTAGGAGCTTGGCTTCAGCTTCCAGAGCAAGTCCCAGTACTGGGGATAAAGATGACGATGATGAGGTTAGGTGCGGATGTCCCGTAGGCGGCTAGGCCAAAGGCCGCTGAATCCGGAATTGTCGATTCACGTCGATCCTGTGTTGTGTACACCTTCAAGGAGGGTGCAGATGCTGTCCCTGAGTCCTTGGCCAGACGTGGTGTAGTCCCTGTCGAGGAGACCGTTGTTGCTAGTTCCAAAGGGTCCGGGACCGGAGCTTTTCGGGGACGGAATTTGCCCCTTGGTGATATCGATTCCCTCGGTGGCCTTAATTTGGGTCCTCCATTCTCGCCCGGGTGATTTAGGGATTCTCATGACCCAAAGGCTACCAACGTGGGAGGTCCTCTTGAGGGGGGAGATGAGATTGACAACTTCCTTGATGGCGTTAGTGAAGACATTGATCTCGACGCTCCCAATGCTATCGAGGAGGCGGAGAGACTCCATCAACAGTTAATAACCTTTCTATGCATACCTTTAGTTCCTTGAGTATTTCTTCCTATTTTTTTTACTCTTTTGTTTTGTTGTAGGCCAAGAGAATGTATAACCACGCAATCTTCAAGTTGTGAGATGAGCATAGGTAGGAGGTCGAGGGTCTTGCCTCGGGGTTAAAAGAGTTGGAGACCTCTTCTGTTAGAAAGGAGGAGGAGCTGAGTGGGCTCCGGGTATGGTTGGAAGGAGTGTACCGAGAAAAGTCTAGCCTTACCTAGCAAGTAACTTGGCATTCATAAACTCGTTCGTCATACTCACAATTTGATGCTTACCGACTTATCTTTCCCTTTGCAAATCGGGCAGAAGGATGCTCTTGTAGGGAAACTTCGGGATGAAACTACTATTGTGAACACGGAGATCCTCAAGCGGAGGGGCAAAACGATGTCATGGCCTCAAAATTTACATTGGTCCAGGATCTTCTCCGAAATGCTCGAGAAGAGGCTGTTTCACTATCCGCGGCCAAGTCCGAGGTCGAAGAGAATGTCGTTACAAACCTAAAAGATGTTGCCACTGCAAATAACCTAGCACGAGAGATATCAAAGAAGGTTGAGAAAAAGCTGGCTCGGATTGTGGCTTACACTCGTGCAAAGGCAAGGAGGCAAGCCTTAGAGGAAGCCAGTGCTAAAGGTGTCGATCTCTTACCTGAGATTGGGGAGGCCAGAGATTTGGAGGAAGAATTGGCACTCTCGATCACTTTGTATGAGGATCCCGGAGATGGCTCAGAGAGTAGTGGCGGTGAAGAGTGGACCTACATCGCCTTTCCTTATCTTTTTTATTCTTTGTGTATGTATTTCCCGGGAAACAGGTCTTGTAAAGGTGCTCCTTATAAACATATATTTGGGCAATGTAAGAAAACTTTTCTGTGTCCAGCCTTGCATTCTTTTTTTTTCGGCGATCACACGGAATTTAGTCTTCAATCTTTGATGTCGACTCTTAAGAGTACATACTTGGGGAAATCGGGACCCTCAAGATCGGGCACAATCTCGAGATTAGGTCGATAGCTTCTTTGGGGTTGATGCTTGTAATAGCAGAAATCCTCGAGGTTTCAACATCTCCCGAGCATTGTATTTATGCGACACGGTCGTGAGGTGACCGGGGTGGTCCCACAAGTACATTTTGCAATAAGATGGTGCTGACATGGTCAGAATTAATTGGTCTTCAGGACAGGCGAACAGTCGCCGCTCACCCCTATATAAGCATTTGCTCATTTCTTAACTGAGGATTCCGCTACTCTGAGTAACTATCCCTCTCATAGAGTCTTTATTCTTTGTGCTAGTTCTCTCATCATTTCAACTCAAAGCCTTCACCCAAATTTTCATCCTTCTCTTTCTTTCTTACCGTAGCCATGGCTGCTACGTCAAAATCCATTTATCAAGGAGAGGAGAGTTCTGCCTCTACTTCGCGCTCGGTCGGTGGTACACCACCGGTGTTTAGTGAGTTGACCTCGAGGTGCTTTGTCCCAAGGAGAGACTTTCCGTTGGAGAAACCTCCCAATGTTTTGGGCCATCGGGAATATGCGTCGATATTTATTTCCTCAATAGGGGAGGAGCATCTCAAGGAAGTCAAAAAAGACTACGGATAGAGGAGAGAGGTGGTATTGCAAGTGCCTTTCCTGGAGGAGAGCATTACGACCCATGTCGAGGGGTTTTGAACATGTATACGTACCCTTTTACATTGGGCCCTATTGTTAGGGTTGTGCTCGAGTTTTGTAGAAGGTATCAGGTCACCTTGGCACAGGCTCATCCATCCCTTTGGAAAATAGTGCTGATGATAATGTACTTTGCGGATAAGGCCGAGCTCGAATTCACCCTTAGTCATCTCGTTTGGTTATATCGGCCTTTGCATTACCAGGGCTTGATTACTCTGCGATGTCAACCCACCCAGTCCTTTTGCCGTTAAAGACGAAGAGGATGAGGATCGAGGGTGGGTGAGCCGATTTGTTCGAGCAAGGACATCCGATATTATCCCAGGAGATTTTCTGCCATTTCATGAGAAATTGAATTTCGCACGTAAGTGGTACACTTGTATTTTTATCTCTTTGTCCATAGTGGAGGCGGGCTCCGTAAAAAGTTTTTTATTTTATTTTCTTTATCAATTCTTTGGCTGCCGAACGAGGTTACTAACATGGGTGAATGGTCTCGTAAGCTGGCAGCTTGCTTTACTTGTGATAAGTGCAAATGGTGAGACCTGTACAACGGGGGATGGGAAGCAATTCATCATGATAGGTTCTTAGTGGCTTGTTTCCACAGAAAGGTACTTTCTTTTTAGCGCACCAACTCTACCGCCGCAGGTGTTGGAGGTTTTTCCGAGATGAGGTCGTGCCCCCTTGAGGAGGAGAAAAGATTGTTGACCTCGTGACTGAGGTTTCATAACAAACATAAGGAAACTTTGAAAGGCGAGGATAGTGAGGCGAGCCCTTCTCGGAGGGTCAAAAGAGATGTGCCGGTCGATCCTGTGGCCGTTGAGTCCTCTATTTTTTGAAAAGCAGTTTCTTTTTTTGTCGTCGTCTCATATTCCCATCGAAGGTACTTTGAGGCCAAGGGACAAGAGAATCGAGTTGGGCATCAGGTGGCCGCATTCCCATCAGAGGCAATTTTACTGAGACCAATGAGGCCATGCCAGTAAATGTGTGCTCGACTTTCGATAAAGCTCAACAACTCAATTCCATGGTGAGTTTTGGTAATCGGCATATGCCCTTTTTTTTGTTTCATGCCTTCCCTTTCTTATTGAGCTTGCCTTTTGTAGGCTTTTGGAAAGCTCAAGTCCGAGCTGCTTAGTCGTGAAGCCATGTTGCGGAAAGCTTTGGATGGGCAGAAATCCCTCAAGCTTCTTTGTAAGAAGAGGGGAGATGAGTTGGCCCACCTGCGGTACGAGGTGGACTGTAGCCGGAACTACGAAAGCTATCTTTAAAGACAAGTAACCTTCCTTGCGTGTCGATGTATGCTCCCCTTCTACTTTTGGAGATTAATATTCTGATATTTAAGTTGAAGAATAAAATGGAGGAGCTGGAATGACTTTGGGGCGAAGTTGGCCGGGTTAAACGAGAGTTTAACAAGCTAAAGGCTCAGATAGATGCCCATGTTGCGGCCAAGAATGATGCTTTGGCCAAGGCTTCCGCCCTCAAATTGCAATTCCGAAATGCTCGTGCAAACAGTTTGGTCCAAAACGAGCATGATTGCGGGGCTCGAGTCCGAGCTTCTAAAGATGAAGGCCGAGGTTGTAGATGCTCCGACTGAAGCTGAAGAGATCAGAACCAAGGCTGATAGAAAAGTGGTAGTCTATTTGCAAGATTCTACCGATGCTCGAGCTGAGCTGAGAGGGGCCCTCGACCGGGAGAGTAGGTACAACGAGTATGTCCGGTGTAAACCTCGGAGGGAAACCCTCAAGGAGATCCATGTCAGGGGCTTCGATCTCTCGGAAGAGATAGAGCAGGCAAAGGCGGATGAATATGACGCTAAGTTCCTTCTGTCTAATGCCGAAGATAGCGAGAAAGAGATCAATGGGCCATAGACCCCGAGGGGGATGCAGATTAGGCCTTTCTTTTCTGAATTTGTGCATAGTGCTTTTAAAGAACACTGTAAATGGAGTTTTGTATTTTTTCTCATAAATGTATAAGAGGAAACCTCACGGTTTCATTTTTCATGTACTTCCCTTTGCCTTGATGTTTGCCGGTCGTTAGCCGGATGAATTGTTCTTTGAGTTAAAAGAAATTCTCGGATTCATAGTATGGCCCTGGGGCTTATTGGGTTGGCATGTATGCTCTTACGCGCTTGATCGGTATGACCTTTAGTATAAGCTGAAGTTTGAGCTCTTATGCTTTTTCTCTTAGGCAGATTTAGTTAACTGTTTCGGGTTTCGACTCGAGCTTATTTGACCCTTAAGATTTTGAATTTAAAGCTGGACCTTAGGCTCTTACGCGTTTGGTCGGTACGAAATCTAGTATGGGTTGGCGGTAGTGGCTCTTGCGCATTGGGTTGGTACTACCTCTAGCATGGGCTGGCAGCAGTGGCTCTTGCACATTTGGTCGGTACGACCTCTAGTAGGCTTTATTTTTCCCTCGTTAAGGACTTTTGAAGTTGTTTTTTCCAAACCCTTCGATGGTTTGATAAAAACCTCGATTTTGAGTAGCAATATGGTGATGATCAAGCACCTTGGGAGGGTTGTCTCGATGGCTGAGTATCTCGAAGCCTATAGTTTGGAGCTGACATGGTCTAAGCTCTTTTGCCTATGTCGAGGGTAGCCTGTTTAACCGGTTCTTTTCGAAGTTTTTTCGAAGTAATTGAGTGCCTATGATTTTATAGCGACGGTCGGGCATCCCCGAGTCATGTTAGTTTGGCTGGTACAACCTTGTGATCATTGTGTTTGGCTGGAGCCTTTCAGTCCCCGAGTGAAGTAGTTTTTGGCGTCTACATCGAGGGTATGCCTTTTTAGGGGTCTTACAAGTTCGATATATAGCCTTAACTTTAAGATCAGGATTATGCCTTTTGTAAGATCTTACAAAGTTTTACATGACTTTGAGGTCTTACAGTGTTGGTTACTTGGTACAAGTACGGTTCATGCCTTGCTTGAGGTCTTACAGTGTGGTTCATGCCTTGCTTGAGGTCTTATAGATATTGTTGTTGCCTTATATAGGTCTTACAAGACTGAGGCTGCCCACATGGGGTCTTATGGCCTCGGGTTCTTTGATAAGTCCATGGTGGTGGCAATTGGCGGCAGTCCCCGAATAATCGAAAGTTTCTTGGCTCAGGAGCCATTCCTTGTAAACTTGGTATTGCCTTGTCGAGGGCTTACGAGTTTGAAGTTTTCGACCAGGAGGTCATGTGGCCTTGAATTTTCAATGCCAATTCCGAGTGTTTGGAACGTTTTTGGCTTTTGGAGCCATTTTCGTGAATTTATTTCGCCTCATTGAGGGCATACGAGTTTGAAGCTCCGACCCGGAGGTCATACGACTTCGAGTTGTTGACGCCAGTCCCGAGTGTTCGAGACATTTTTGGCTCTGGAGCCGTTTTGTGGACTTGATGTTGCCTTATTGAGGGTTTACGAGTTTGAAGCTCCGACCCGAAGGTCATTCAATTTCGAGTTGTTTACGCCAGTCCCCGAGTGTTTGGGACATTTTTGGCTCTGTAGCCGTTTTTGCAAAAAATAACAGACTTCTATACGGACATGGTTCTTGGATTACTTGGTACAAGTATACATGTTTTCGAGCTTCAAGGGGAAAGTATTCTTTGATTACTTGGTAGAAGTATACATATTTCGCTGTTAAGGACTCGGTTATTCCATACGGACACGGTTCGTTCGATCATTTGGCCCGGTACATTATTTTCCTATCGAGACCCCCTTCAGCACATCTTGGCTTCTTCGAGGAGGTGACCTTCCGGGGGATGCCCCCACTATTCGAGGTTGATTGCTAAAAATCCTTGAATACTTGTTGAGTCTTCCTTAGGTAGCATAAAATGTTGCCTCGTTAAAAACCTTGCTGGTAAAACCCTTCTTGGGATAAAAACCTGGTCGATGGAAAAGAGTGCAACGTATGCTTTTGGAACCTAAGGCCTTCGAGTTGGAAAGTACTTCGGTCATTTAGATCGGATACCTACATTCATGTTTGTAAAAAATGTAACTGAAAAATTGAGATGACCATACCTTAGTGCTGACGGCACTTCAAACCTCGATGAGATTCAATCGTTTGGTTTGAGGACTCGGTACGGCCCTTCGTTTTCTTTAGTCGGCCATAGCCTAGAATGTAGCTTGTTATCTCTATCTCACTGTTTGTTTATTCTTCGGCTCCTTCGATAGTGGAGGTATTGTTGTTGGTTCCACATTATGCACTATGAACATCTCTTTTGCTGCATGTTGCTCCCCGTAGAATGTTTTTACCCCATCCTTTGTAGGGAACTTCATCATTTGATGGAGGGTGGATGGTACTGCTCTCATGCAGCGTATCCATGGCCTCATGAACAAGGTGTCGTACCTTATTTCTCCTTCGATGACATGGAAGTTGGCATTTTGGGTTGTGTTTTCCAGGTTGACTGGGAGGGTGACCCCCTCTTTCGTTGTTTTGCTCGCCATGTTGAACCTGTTGAGGACTTGAGAGGCGGGCACGATTTGGTAAAATAGTTCGAGCTGCTCTACCACCCTAGACCGAATAATATTTGTCGAGCTACCTGGATCCACAAGTACATGTTTAATTTGAAATATATTTACAAGGGAAGAGATTATCAGTGCGTCATTGTAAGGCTGAGACGAGGTTTCAATGTCGCCGTCGCTGAATGTGAGAGAATCCTCGGCAATGTAACCTCGATGTTGCTTTTCTCTGGTTATGTATATTTTGGTTCTTCTGATCATGGGTTCTTGTGGAGCATTGATGTCTCCTAAGATCATGTGGATGACATGTTGTGGCTCATTTGTTTCATTATTCTTGGTCGCCTCTCTTTCCCGGAACTGATTTTGGCCCAATCGCTATGGAATTCTCGGGCTACTTCTTCCCGTAGTTGCCGGCAATCTTCGGTCCTATGGTTGTGTGTGTTGTGAAATTCACACAATAAGTTATAGTTTCTTTGCAAAGGATCTGATTGTACATGCCTAGGCCACCTGGTGTCTCTGATTTCACTAATGGCGTATATGATGTCTGAAAGTCAATGTGGAAGTTGTATTCCGACAAGCAGGGCACCTCCGTCGGCCCTATGTGCCTATCGAATCCAGCTTTGCTAACAAGTCCTCGAGGATTTTGGCATCAATCCATCCTCCGATCATTGTAGGGTATGGTGCACCTTGGGGCGTTTCTTCTATCTTCAGTGTATGGTTGGTATCTCTCTTTATTCAACTTTGACTCCTTTGCTGGGAGACTGCTAGGATATACCGAGCCTACGGGCCCTCCTAGTTGTTCATCTTCGACCCTGATCTTTGATTGGTATCGGTTGTGGACGTCCGACCAAGTCACTGCGGGATATTCGACTATGTTTTTCTTCAAAGCTACCGAGCTTCGCTCATTCAAACCTTAAGTGAAGTCCTGCACCGCCCAGTCGTCAGAGACCGGTGGTAGTTCCATTCGTTCCATTTGAAAACGAGATATGAACTCTCACAGCATCTCTTTCTCCCATTGCTTGATTTTTAAGACGTCGGATTTCCTTGTAGCTACTTTGATGGCACCAACATGTGCCTTTATGAAAGAATCTACCAGCATGGCAAATGAATCTATCGAGTTTGGGCGAGGTTGTGATAACACATCATTGCCCCCCTTTAAAGCGTCTCCTAGAACTTTTTAGTAGGACGGACTCGATCTCGTCGTCCTTTTAAGTCGTTGCCCTTCACTACACAAGTGTAAGCAGTGATGTGCTCGTTGGGGTCCGAGGTTCCATTGTACTTTGGAAGGTTGGGCATTATGAAATTCTTTGGAACAGATTTTGGGGCCGCTTCCTGTGGTAATGGCTTTTGTACAAACTTTTTCGAATCTACACCTTTCAGAATCAAGGGTGCGCCCGGAATTTGATCGACCAAAGAATTGTAGGTCTCTACCTTCTTGTCGTTGGCTTCTATCTTCTTCTTGCCCAACTCGATCCTCTTTGTGAGGTCTTCGAGCATATTTATGATGGCGGGGTCGGCTGCCGACCTATTGTTGCTTGACATTTATGGCACATGCTCGGCTCGGGGAGACATTTCCCGAGCTACCGTGCTGGGATTCTTTTGGTGGCTTTCTCTGAGCAATCGCCAGCTATTGTCTTGTAACATTTTGAAGATGACGTGAAGGCTAACACCTTGTTCTTCCTTAACCAGGGTTTTTGTGCTTCATGTTGACCTTCCTGGTGTATACTCTTGTTGGTGTGGGAGCTTATTTCAACGTGTTTAGCGTTGCGCGAGACCACGTCCATGGGAATTGGTTTTGGTGCATTCTTAGGGTTTTGTGGTGGTACACCAACACCTAGAACATCCACACCATTCTCTCCATGGCCCTAAAAATTGTTGTTTTCACGTGCGTTTACTGAGTTAGACATTTTGACCTGAAATCAAAGATCTTGGACAAGATAAAGTGTGAAAGGTAACTTGCGTTATGTAGTAACCCAGCAGGGAAATAATCACTATTATTTTTAGCCCCACGGTGGGAGCCAAACTATTTAGCTTGAAAATGGTAATTACAATTAGATTTGATTTTGTGGTTCTAAAAATATGTGATCTATTTTTGTGCTAGTTTTTAGGCAATTGATGCTAAGTGAAAAACCTGGAACCAAGATAATTGCTTGAAAATAATGTGATAACCAAACCTAATGGTGTAACAATTATGATAAATAGAATGCAATTATGATAAATTCAATGACGACTCTTTATCGCCAATAATAAGCAATAAATGAAGAACAATAAATAGAACGCAATGAATATAAGGAATAAATGGAAGTAATGAGATCAAGAGAATATGTTAGAGAGCGGAGAGAATGTTCTTGTATATTCAATATTTAGAATCAAATCGTTTACAAAATGAAAAGTATCTCCTTTATATATGAGGATAATCTCAACATAGTACAAATGCATTTATTACAATGACATGAGGCTGATACAACCATTTAATGCCATGACGTGGGCATGGACTAGCTTAATAGGCTTTGTTAGCTCTGGTCACATGCCTTGGGAACCTCACCTGGATCCACCGAAGCCACTGATTTACACTGCCTCGAAGCCGGTTGTTGCTTACACTACCTCGAAGTCGATCATTGAGAACCTCCGAAGTCGATCATTGAGAATCCTCGAAGTCGATCACTGGGAAACCTCGAGACGCCTTGATGATCGTTAAATCGAATTGCTGATTTTTGCCATATACACTAAGATTGTCAAGACAATGCTCAAAGTAATCACCCACTACAAAGAAGTCATCTATAAACACCTCTAAGAAATCTTCCACCATGTCTGATAAGATTGACATCATGCACCTTTTGAAAGTAGCCGGAGCGCTACATAGTCCAAATAGCATACGTCTAAAGGAAAACGTCCCATATGGGCATGCGAATGTTGTATTTTCTTGATCTTCCAATGCGATATTGATTTTGTTATAGCCGGAATATCCATCCAAGAAGTAATAGAATGACCTTCCTGCTAGCCGATCAAGCATTTCATCAATAAAATGCATAAGGAAATGGTCCTTTCATGTAGCACTATTTAGCTTCCTGTAGTCCATGCAAACCATCCATTCCAGTCACTATTCTTGTTGGGATGAGCTCATTTTTGTCTTTTTCAATCAAGGTCATGCCTCCTTTCTTCAGCACCCATTGCGCCAGACTCACCCAAAAACTATCGGCAATGGGGTAGACTACCCCGACATATAACCACTTAATGATTTCTTTCCTTACTACCTCTTGAATTGAAGGGTTTAACATTCATTGATGCACCACACTTTCTTTACTCTCTTGATCCAATTGTATCTTATGATCACAAATTCCAGCAAGAATCTCTCGGATGTCCGCTATTGTCCACCCAATAGCTTGCTTATGCTCCCTCAAGACATTCAACATTTGTTCTACCTGCACATCATTCAACAAAGAAGAAACGATTATGGTAGAGTGTCATTAGAGCCAAGAAATTTATACCTCAAGTGCAGTGGATATGGTTTGAGCTCAAATTGCGGCGGCTTAATAATTGAAGGTTTGGCAGGAGGAGTGACTCTATTTTCACTAAGTTAAGAGAGAGTTTCTTTGGAGCATAAGTGTAGGACCCAAGCCCATCTAATGCATTTACCGATTCCATGTACCCCTCCTTGTCTTCACCATCAAAGTTTACCAAAAGAGCCGCTAACGCCTCACCAAGGAATTGTTCTTTCCTCTTCATCTCAATTGTGTCTTCTACCTCATCGACAACATCAATGACTGAGATGCTTTCATATGCATTTGGCAACTTTATACCTTTGCTTTCATGGAATGTGACCTCTTTATAATTGACTCGAAACTTGATCTCATTTCGTTCCGAATCCATAACTGCTCTTCCGATTGCAAGGAATTGTCTCCCGAAGATGATAGGGATCTCTTTGTTAATCACACAATCAAGGATCACAAAGTTGGCTGGTAGATGAAACTTTCCCACTTTCATAAGCACATCATCAACAATTCCCACTAGTCTCTTTATTGAAAGATCGGCCATCTGCAACCTCATACTTTTAGGCCTCGGCATACCTAACCCTGCTTGCTTGTAAATAGAAAGAGTCATTAAGATGATGCTAGCCCCATTATCACAAAGAGCTCTTGCAAAATCATGCGCCCCAATAGTGCATGGAATGATGAAAGCTCCCGGGTCTTCTTTCCTTTGAATGGGGGTTGTTCTAATGATGGAACTAACCTGGTGAGTCACATTCACCACTTCATTCTTGGTGATCAAGTCTTTCAAATACTTAGCAAATCCCGACATCTCTTGAAATGATTCCGCAAAAGGAATATTTATTAATAATTGTTTCTGAATGCCATAGAACTTCTAGAGTTTGCTTTCATCAAACCTCCTAGCAAGTCATTGAGGTAAAGGAGGGGAGGTTTAGGAATTGGTAGTAGATTTTTTGGCGTCTCTTTTACCTTTTCCTTAACCTCTTCCCGGTTCATTTCTTGAACTTTCAACTCTTCCAGGACCTTTTTAGCTTCAACAACAATTAGCTCTTCAACTTGTGCCTCAACTTCTTGTTCGAAATCTTCCACTTCAACCACTTGTTCACTCTCTCCTTGTAGTACTTTCCCACTCCGAGTAGTAATTGACATGCAATGAGAAGTTGGACCGCTCCCACTACCCTTTGGGTATACAATTGTATCACTTGGGAGTGTCCCCTTATTCTTTGGATATTGTTCTCTTGAGAGATCTCTCATTTGCATCTCTAACTTTTGAATAGATGTGTTATGATAGCGGACAAGCTCGGTCATGTTCTTAATTAAAGTGTCAAACTATCTTGATTTGCAATACCCATTCAAGCATGTTTTCCAACTTGAAATCACTTGAGGAACCTTTATTTGAATATTTCCCTTTTGGTGGAATATAAGTGTTTGAACTCCTTTGAAAAGTTGTTGTTGTTGTTACTCAAATTCCCTTGATTTGTACTACCTTGGTCATTTCGCTACTGTTGGTTGCCTTGCCATTACGGGTTAAGCCTCCATTAGTTTTGTTGTCCTAGACCTTGGTATTCTTTCCTTTGATAGCCTCCTTGATAGTTGTTGACATAATTTGCTTACTCATAATCTTCATTTGATATGGGTTGAACATCTTCCACCACATTTACCTTTTTTGTTTGGCTTTTACTGAACATCTTCATCAACACATTGACGTTTGTGGCAAGTCCGGTGATTATTTGATCTCTTTCTTGGTTCTCCTTAATCATGCTCGTCAAGGAAGGAGTACCATATGCAATTCCACCTGTAATGTCCTCTGAGTGAGAAGCTTGGTTGTGTTTTGCCATTTTGTGAAGGATTTGTGTGATCCTTGCAAATGTATTATCCATAAAAGATCCATCAGCTGCATTCTTGGCTATAGATTGGTTCATAGCATCGTAACCCATGTAGAATTTCTCCAACAAGATAGAATCCAGAAAACCATGATTAGGCTACCCCGCCAAATATAACTTGAATCGATCCCATGTCTCATGTAGATGTTCTCCTGGTAGTTGCTTGAAAAAGAAAATTTTATTCCAGAGCTCAGATTTCTTGCTTTGCGGGAACCATTTAGCTAAGAATGCTCAAACAAGTTCAGGCCAAGAATGGAACGAGTTTGGTGGTAGAATTTGAATCCATTTCCTCGCCTCTCCAGTCAGTGAGTACTTCAACACAATCAATCTTAGGGCATCATCTGAGACGTTGTTTAGCTTGTACATCGCACACAGACCCAAGAATATTTTGAGATGTTGTGTCTGATCATCATCAGTGAAATTTCTATAAACCCCCTCCGCTTTGAGCGTTAGGATTAAACCATGTTCCACCTTGAAAGTGGCAGCGTCAACTCTCGGAGGTACAATAGCATTAGTATCCTCAATGTACTCATCTATGTCCGCAAAAGAATTTTCTTCTTACTCATATTCAACCATGTTTTCCTATCAACACCATGTAAAACAAGCGAAGTGTGATGGAATAGAAGAAGACGTAAAGTAAAGCACACACTAATTAGTAATTTCAAAACCGTATTCCCCGGCGGCACCAAAATTTGATACGCTCAAATTACACTTTAATTAAATAGTAGCAGTTGGTGTGAAATATAATAACCCAACTATGTTGGGGTCGAATCCCACATGGAATAGGTGTGAAAAGATTACTTGAGTAGTGTGACACTTGACTTAGGTCGTAATTCTATTGCTTTAACGTAACAAGAGATTGATATAGTTGCGAATTAAGAAGATAACTAATTTTGTTATGAGAATGTGAATAATTTGATTAAGAAAACCAAGGTTGTGTCCTCGACAATGAAATGTAAAGCTATCAGTGTTAATATGATAAATTTCTAATGGAAGGTCCTTCGATATGCAAATGGTTTCTAAATAACTACCCTATATTTTTCAATGGTTGGGTAGTATTTTCCTTTTATGATTTTTCCAAATATTAAAGAGTTGCCATTTAAGAACAACCAATTTATGCCAAGTAGAATCCACTTATTTCTATGTGATTCTATTAAATAAGATTTAAAATCTTGAGTTCTTGATATTCATTTCTACCAAACCCTAACCCACTTTTCCAAGTAAAGAAAGAGTAAAATATAATAGATTAATGTTTGCAACCACCAACCATAAATAAAGCAAAAGAAATGAAATCAACCAACTATTATATATATATATATTTAATGCTAAACATCCATTAATATTACACCCATTTAGGGTCCACAACCTTAGTATTTAAAACTAGCTACTCATGGTATAATACAAGAACAAAGTAATAAATAAAGTCATAAAGCTTACAAATGTGCAAGAATCCTTCTTCAGAAGCTTCCAAATTAATGGAGTATTCAATGCTCTCTATGTAAGACATTCTCAGACTTGAATGAACCACAAAAATCCTAGTTATTCTTTTTATAGTGGACCAAAAGTCGTGGGTAAAATCGGACAATATTGCCCCTGCAGACAGCTTATGCAACAGCATAATGGTCGTAGACCATGTATGTGGTTCGCGTAATCTCCATTCTCATCGCAAACTTGTAAGTCACCAGTTCAAGGCTTCCACCGCATATAGATTATGCGGTCCGCATGCCTTTTATGCGACCGCATTATGCCATCACAAATCATGTTGAGAAGTTTCTTCTACTGGAATTATGCAATCATTATGCGGCTTTCAAAAGTGTAATGTGACCGCATAATAGATCGCATATTTTTCTCCACAATTGGCCATCAATTCTGCTTCAGTTTGTGATCAACATCTGAGTTATGTAGTCCACATGTGACTTATGCATTCGCATACTTGTAGCACTTCCATCCTTTTGTGACTTTTTGACTTCTTTTCCATGTCTTTGGGTGTTCAAGCTCATGCACTACAAAACAACAAACTTGATAAAAATTAACTAAAAATGCATTAAAAGACGAGCTAAAATCTAAGTAATTGGTATCAAATATTCCAAAATTCTACGGCACATCATATGCCCCGAGCCTGGGGGCGAGACCGGCACCTGGTGCCTCATCTATCCTTGCATACCACCTTGCGACTCAGGAATTCTGGACATATAATGTCATACTTTGGGCAGGGGCCACATTGCAAGACAATTTGCGAAGCAAAATATAAAACTGAATAAAGACTAACGCTGAATAAATGTAAACATAAAGCTGGGCCGGCAAGGCCGTCATAACTACTATAACTAACAAGCCAACAAAATATACGTACAGGGCCTACAAGACAAACATACTGCACTAACTGACAGGATATGTCTACAAACCTTTACTGATGGATACTGTGATTGGAACAGGGCCCCGACCTACCCATAGACTATCTACATATATACAAAAGATGTACACAAAACTGCTAGACCCAACAACTCCGAAGGACGGAGATCTTATCGATAAAGTTGAACTCGGGCAACACCTTCTGAGGAAGTCTACCCATTTGTCTGTCTGAACCTGCACACATGAAATACAGCGCCACCAGAAAGGGACATTAGTACAAAATAATGTATGGAGTATGAAGGCAATATAGTAAAAGCTGAAACTGAACTGATAATCTGAACATATGTTTACCTGCTGATACTGACTCAACTCTCTCAATATAGTAAGTGATCGACTCCAACCCTACACCACTGTAAAATGGCAAAGAGTGGTCGATGAAGCTTTTACCCGAAAGGTCGAGATAAAATCCACATGGAGTTAATATTAGTTGGGAATTGGGTTTTTAGCTAATCTAGCTATGTGTGTTGTTCAATTGCACTTCTAAACATGTTGGATTCTTTTCTATACTACATTTAATGCTAGTGATTACTGAAAATAAACTAAGTACAATATTTTTGTAAGGGTTTTTTCTCAAGAGATAAAACGCACTAGGAGAGTGACTTATACCTAGGCGAGTATCTAATGGGATCTAAGATTTAGGACAAGCTTGTTATATTTGAGTTCATGAAATAACCATTACAAAAAATTACTCACTCTATGGCTCTCGGTAGTTTGAGTGACTTTGCCCTAATTGGCTTTCTCAAGCCCAATTGGCTGTTCAAACAATACAAGTAAAATTGGCTCAAGTCGGGTATTACTATCTCTAGGTTTAACTCTTTAATTGGGGCTATCAAATCTCTTGAATGCATCCCAATTCCTTGTTAGCCTGAATTTCCTAGACTTAGTCCAGCTTTCTCAAGAAGAGTCTAAGTCATAAAGGCATAAATCAGTGTTTGCAACCACCAATTCTACAATTAAAGCATGAAACAAGTGAAATATCCCTAATCCATAAACAATTAAGCACTAAAATAGAAGACCCATTGAATACCCACACTAGGGTTGGGTCACAACCCTAGCTAATTGGTATAGCTACTCATAGTCAAGGTAGAAATCAAATATGAAGATGAAATATAAGCCATAAATGTTGATTACAAGTAAAATCTAAGATTAGTAGCTAAAGTTAGTATAAAATTACTCAAAACAGCTAAGTACGGAGGCACACAAGCTCTTCAGTACAAAAGATACCCTAAAAATCTGGAAAAGATCTATTTATACATAGCTGAAATTACTGGAAAAAAATGCCCATGCGGCGGTTCCGCTGACAGTGGAAAATTGGTCCCCTCAGCTTTTGGACTTACGCGGCCGCGCATAAGCAAGCACGGACCACGGTTCATCTATTTTGGACTAGGACTAGACATGATTCCACTGGGAGCGGAAAAGCAGCCTTAGCGTTATTTTCAACCACGGCCGCAAAATATTTTTGCGGACCGCACTTTTCAGTTAAGCTCCAATCTCCAGTTCTCTGATTCTCAATTTCGCTGAGGGCAAAATTTGGACTGCGGTCGCGTCAAGTAATTCTTCTACCGTGCTACTTCACCGTGATCAGCAGCCTCTGTCTACCTTCAAAACACCTCTCTAAACCTCAATTCCGCTATCAGCGTAATTGTGGATGCCCTAGTGGTTGTCCTTCCATGACCGCACTATTTCATCGTTGTCAGCACTTTTTCTCTCAGCTTTAAACTTGTGCAGGTTTAACTCCTTTGTAAGTTGATTATGGATTTCTTGCTTCATTTGACCAAACCCTGCAACCAAAGCACAATAAGTTTGTTTTCGGGAATACTTTTACACATTTTTTATCCAAAACCTAAGCAAAAGAGAGCATAAGATAGGCTAAACTCCATAGTTATCAACTCCCCCAAACTTAAGCTTTCTCTTGTCCTCAAGAAAACAAAGTAATTCCCACCTCCACAAGGTAAGAGAAAGAATAATTTCAGTTGTTCTAAGGTGAGTTTAGCAAGCATCAATTGGGACTAACAATTACCCTCAACACCAATGTATTATCAACAACACACGACCTTTTTGGCACCATAGCTCTAGTGTGACACAAGAGCTTCAAGAGTTGACTTAACTCGTCAAGAAATCTCTCTCTACTACGTAGGTCTATGTGGAACCCAAACTCTTTATCCTCTACATACCATAAAAAATCTCAGTTTAGATTATAGCACTCATAATAAGGATTGTTGAAAAATACGCTCATCTCTCTCAAAGGAAGGTCACAAGTCTTGCTCTAAGTACTGTAAGCTTGCCCCACATGTGAATCACCACTAATGTAAGCTAACTCAACTCGAAATCATATAGGGCTTTTGCGGGAATGTAGTGAAGGCTTTTGGTTCAAGTTAGGATATATCGGTCTATGTAGGTTTCATCTTTCCTTAAGCACTTCATTTTCTCATTTCGGCTAACATTATCTTGACTCTTTGAGTCATTTTCTTCTTCCTCAGGGGACTAGAGAGACACACTGTCACTCTTTATTTTTCACGAAAATCATCTTTCTCCTTTCTAGTCATTCCAAGCCTTTCATCATTTCTTTTATTGAATCCCTTCTTTTTCTATATTGTTCACTTTTTTCGGCTTTTCTTTCTTTTTCTTTTGACTTCCCTTTTCTTTATTTTGTACCTTTTATCACATTTGCATTTCTTGTCTCTACCCCCAAACATATGCTTTTGCCAATATGCTAAGTAAAGATCGGGTGCCAAGAGAGGATCATTTTAGAACGGATGAAGGCTTGTATCATGGTTATTGAAAGAATAAGGGTTATGGCTCAACGGGGTTGACTAGGGATCTCATATTTGGTAGGCTATGGATGCTTTCAAGTTTTCAATTTCGATAAAGGAGAGCCTATAATTATTTCTCAAGTCAAGCTACACTTAGTATTTCGCCTAGACAAACATTCAGGGCAAGTTCTAGACTTATTGGCACGAGATTTGGACTGGCAAATCAAAACCTCACCACACAAGCTGTTGGATTGCTAAAGAAAATAGAGTCGAGGGCCCACAACAACCTTAGATAAGATTGAGAAACACAAATGGCTCCTAAAAACCACTTGATGATTGTTTAGCCAACACAAGAGTCTAATGGTCACAACTATCACCATCCTTTACACAACAATTTGTTTCTAACCATAAGGTCAAAGGTAAATGTGTTAGGCTCAAGTGAAGTTTTGCCTGAGACACTTTTATTCATTAAAACTAATTACACAAAAACATAAAGAAAAAAGACTCAAACCCTTGAGATGGTTGTCATGCCATCCATCATCGGGAAGAGCCACCCGGTTCACACAAATTCCACCTTTGGAAAGAACTGTGGCACTAAGAAAACCAAAGGCTTCTGATCACGAAAACTTGTAAAAGTAAGAAGCTACAAATTGAAAAAGAAGTGACTGAATGAAATAAGAAGCTATACTATTAAGGAAAATTGGAAAAGAAGTTATAAAGTAAAATACAGAAAGTAAACTAAACAAGTACAATAGGGGATGAGACGAATATACATAAGAGGGGAATGAATATATACATGGAATGGTAAAGTTATATACATACCAAAAGTGAAAAATAATGATAAAAAAATAATTATTATAATTACAATCCAGTTATCAAATGATCAAAAAAGGACCACCCCCCAACTAAAAACTAGTGTTGCCCTCAATGATACAAGAAAAAATAAACTCAATGAGGGGTTAGAGAGTAAAGAAAACTCCATGTGGATCCTCTATCTACATGGGGTCCTGCACATCAGTAGGCTCATGTGGATGGGTCCCTGGGGCACCTCCCTAAGGGTCCTCCAGCTGAATCTCCAAGTCATATATCTGGGGAATCACCCCTCTCCACATAGGCTCTCTATTAGCCTCCTGCTTCGGTGCCTGTGTTGCCTGAGCTGCTTGAGCTGGGTCATCTAATAGTAGCTCCAATGGAATGTCCCCATCTGATCTAATCTTGTCCACCACCTTCCTCAATAGCTTCACCAACTCCTTTGAAACCCGAGTCTTCTTAATTTTCTTTGCTTGTTTGCCCAGGTTTGTGATAGCTTTTCCTTGTGCCTCCAAAGCATCCATGATGATCTTCTGGTTATCCAAGAGCTTTTTCTGGTTATCCAGAAGCTCCTTTAGAGATTCCTCCACTGAAGTTGGCATTTGAGACTGTGCCAGAGCTGACTGACCTACCACTGTGCTGGATATGACAAACAACTTTGATGTAGTTGCCTGCATCCAGTTGTTGATGCTGGACAGAGTCTGGTTAACCCCTAGGGTAGTGAGAGGGTAAGCTGATGAAGACGACACCAAAGTAGGCATGAAAGTAGATGGTCTAGAAGGAGGTTATGGTATGGCAGTGGGAGGCTCGGAACCAGTAGCCACCACCCCTAGCTCTTCAGACTGGCCAGTGGAAGTGGAGGCTTTACCTTTGGACTTGGGGTTGTCGGACCCCTGAACACTGTACCAGGAGAAGGGCCTCTTGGGTTTCACCTTGGTATCAAAGTCCCTTCCCTCGACTTCCTAATCATCCAGGTACATAGTGAGTTCTAACAGGCTGCACACGAATGTCTCCCAACCCTTTGCCTCAAAGCATAATGTGTTCCTGTAGATTAGGACCCCCGGGTGTCAACCAAGTTGGAGTAGCCCCCATGAGAGCTATTATTGATGCTAGCGACGGGCGGGCCAACTCATCCATGGCTACCTTCTCCAAATATAAGGACTGATCCTAGTCATTAAATCCAGCGTAGTCGTTCAAAGTCTTTCCGTCAAATTTAATATTCCTATTCTGCACCTTGGTCACAAAGGTGCCCCTTTTGATATGGGCAATGTTTGCATAAAACTCCTTCACTAAATGCTCATTGGCCTCCGACAACTTGTTTGTGAAGAATTTCTACACTACTCTTTCATCGAATTGTCTCTTCACATTGGGGATGTGGGGTAGAAGATCCTTTTCTATGAAAATGCCACTCATGTGTGAGTGACCTCTAAGGCCACCACTCCCGGAATTTATGGTAGGATTTCTCACTAACAAATATTTCCTGCCACATCAACAAATTCCTTGTTCTCTCCAACCCTTATGTCTTGGTGTCACAACCTCTCCCATCATCGAGTATCTCAGCATCTACATCAATTGGATCCTGTCTACGTGGAGAGGTTGTAGGAGAGGATGATGCTGAAGACTCACTGCCTTCCCTCGATCCACCAGACGACTTAGATGAAGCAGGATAAGTAGAGGAGGCTGGGGGTATAGGCTCGTCTCTCAACTGGAACCTCCCTTGGATGTTCGTGGGAATTTGTGTTGGCACTGGACTCCCTTGCCAAGCTTCCCGGGAAAGGACATAATCACTACCCTCGGAATGGTATGCGGCTCTGTCCGCAGCTTTGATTGTTTTCCTCAGCTTCCCTATGGATTTATGGACTGCTAAGGGTAATTTGGTCCTTCCTTAACCTCCTCTTCCCCATGCCTCGTGAGGATTCAACCCACACTTTTTTGTGCATCACCAACACCTCTAGATCGCACCATTGTCTGCAAACAAAATAAGTGAAAGATCATTAGTAATGGTTTTAGAAGAATCAAAATAGAAAAACAAATGAAATTTGGTAGTGTTTCACAGCACAAGTCCGCTGACAGTGAAAAAAGGTCCGCGGCCGCAAAAGGCTGGGGATCAGACTACCCAGTTTCTGAATCTAAATTACCGTTGAGAGCAGAATTATGAGCGCGACTACAAAAGTTGAATCGCTGACCGCAGAAAAAAAAATACGGTCGTGGACACAGTTTGACAAGCCTCTGACCCTAGGATCCGCTGTTGGCAAAAATTGCAACGGGCCGCATAAAGCCGTCCGCTGTCAGCAGAATTTCCACCGCTAACCGCGAAACTCAACCAAATTTTTAACTGAGGACTTCACAAAAATTCTGATCGTGGAATTACATCCGCGGCCACGGAATTCAAAAATAATAGGCACTAACAAGTTTCACTAACTAAACAAATTAGGCAATTTTAGTTCTACAATAAAAAAAACCACCCCCTATTAGGGCTACACAACAATTACTCATATGAATTTTGAATCTCAATGCCTATTTTAGGTGGATTAATCAAAGACTAATAATAAAAAAAAGAAAAAAAGAAATGGAGCTAAAAGTAAAAAGAAAAGAAAAATAGAAATTTAAAAGTAATGCAATGATTTGAGCATACCAGTTGTTTGATGAGTGTTGGAAATTTACTTCTAACTGGTGTTATGCAGATTAGGGCTCAACGTATGAAGATGAACAGTAGCTTTTCTTTTAAGAATGAAAATTGCGAAAATGGTAAAAGTCTCCCTGACCGTCTATTTATACTAAAAAGAGTGTGACACACAGAGCTTACCTGGCACAACCGCAGAATTCAACCGCGGTCCGCTCTTTGGGCTATCTGAAGAGCTGTAGAATCATCATTACAGCTGAGAACGAAAAAGTGGGTGCAGCCACGGAAAGGGTCCGTTGACCGCAAAAAAACCACCACGGGCGCGGTTCAAACTTCAAAGAGTTCTCAATTTGGAATTTTCAATTTGGTGTCCGCTACCAAATTATGCCCCCACGAAATGCTTCTGCTGACCGCAGAATTTTGAGCGTGGTCAGCGGTCCAAATACAAACTTAGCCAAATTTTTTCCAGTTTTGTCTTACACTGCATTAAAAATTCCTACACACATCTCACAACCGGTTAGTCCAAAACAAATCTTATACTAAGAAGAAAATCAAAAAGAAGAAAAGCACATGGGATGCCTCCCAAGAAACGCATGATTTAATGTTACGATAGGACGTATGTTACCATAATTATTTGAAATTAATCAAGGCCACCACATGGTGTCATCAAATTTTCCCAGGTATTGTGTGACTCAGTGCCTATTAACTCTGAAAACTTTACAATTTTTATTTGTCAATCAAGAGCACCAAATGGAGTCACATGTTCCACTTCAAAAGGGCCACTCCATTTTGACTTGAGCTTTCCTAGAAACAGTCGTAACAGATAGTTGAATAAAACAACCAAGTCACCCTCCTTGAATTGCTTGCTCTGTGCATATGTTTCATGTAAGTACTTAATCTTGTCCTTATAAAAGGACGAGCTAGAATAGGCATGAAACCGGAACTCATATAGTTTATTGAGTTGCTCAACCCTAAGATTTGATGCCACATCCCACTCAAGATTTAACATCTTCAGCGCCCACATGGCATTATGCTCAAACTCAATCGGAAGATGGAACACTTTCCCAAATACCAACCAGTATAGGGACATACCAATTGCAGTCTTATAAGTAGTATTGTAAGCCCACAAACATCATCCAGTTTCATTGACCAATCAGTTCTATTTGCATTGACAGTCTTTGACAATATGCTCTTTATCTCCCTATTAGAGACCTCAACTTGTCCACTAGCCTGAGGATGATAA
Source organism: Nicotiana tabacum (assembly GCF_000715075.1). Lineage (NCBI taxonomy): Eukaryota > Viridiplantae > Streptophyta > Magnoliopsida > Solanales > Solanaceae > Nicotiana > Nicotiana tabacum. The sequence goes on from NC_134085.1 coordinate 30,144,546, forward strand.
TGAGTTTATACCTTGTGATTGACACCATACTTTGTAAGCACAATGTCAAATGCCTTATTGCATAAATGAGAACCCTCATCACTGATGATCGCCCAAGGAGTGCCAAACCGTGTGAAGATATTTTTCTTAAGAAATGCCACCACACTCTGGGGTTCGTTGTTGGGCAAAGCCACGACATCAACCAACTTGGAAACATAATCAACGGCCACAAGAATGTAAGTGTTTCCACACAAACTAACAAAAGGCTCCACGAAGTCTATGCCCCACACGTCAATGCAAATAGAACTCATCACATCTCATGACAAGCTTAAAAACATCTTTATACAAAGTAGGCCAATACAAACCCTAGCTAAGAACCTTTGAAGCAGTTCTTGCACAACCATGATGACCACCGTAGGGTGAGGAATGGAAAGCATCAAGGATATTCATTTGCTCCTCTTCCGGAACACATCTCCGGATCACACCATCATTACAAATCTTGAAGAGATAAGGTTCATCTCAGTAATAATCCAAGCTATTCCGTTTAAGCTTCTTCCTTTGGTTAGAAGAGAGATTACTTGGAATAATGCCGGTCACAAGAAAATTGGCCACATCGGCAAACCAAGTCATACTATTTAAAGAAACTGAGAGGAGTTGTTCATCCGAGAATGCATCATTAATTTTGACACCATCTTTGGGTCTCCCTTCCTTTTCCAAGCAGGACAAGTGGTCCACCACTTAGTTTTCACAACCTTTTTGATCAACAATCTCTAGGTCAAATTCTTCAAGCAATAAAACTCGTGTCATCAAACTAGTTTTAGAATCCTTTTTGGTCATCAAGTAACGGAGTGCCGCCGAAACATCTCCATTGCAAACACAATTGCTAGCAACTCTTTCTGTGTAATTAACCTAGGCATCATTCATAGTTTTGCTTGCATAGTACACCGAATGAAACATCTTGTTCACCCTTTGCCCCAATATCTTTCCTACCACACCATCACTAGCATCACACATGAGCTCAAATGGCAAGCTCCAATTGGGTGTGGAGATAATGGGAGTGGTCATAAATTTATACTTGAGAAGCTCAAAAGCTTTCATGCACTCATCATTAAACACAAACTTTGCATCATTTTCCAATAATTTTCATAAAGAATTCACCACCTTGGAAAAGTCCTTGATGAACCTTCGGTAGATATGTCGCATGCCCAAGAAAGCTCCTCACTCCTTTGACGAAAGTAGGAGGAGGGAGTTTTGAAATCACTTCAATCTTCACTTTGGCCACTTCAATACCGTTATTTGAGATCTTATGGCCGAGGAAAATGCCCTCCTCGACCATAAAGTGGCACTTTTCCCAATTAAGCACTAGATTTGTCTCCTCATATCGGGCCAACACTTTGTCATGATTACCCATGCATTCTTCAAAAGAGTCACCCACTAAATGGAAATCATATATGAACACTTCCAAGAAGTCCTCCACCATGTCAGTAAATATAGCCATCATACACCGTTGAAAAGTAGTTGGTGCATTACACAAACCAAATGGCATATGGGAAAATGCAAAGGTTCCATATGGACATGTGAAGGTGGTTTTCTCCTGGTCCTCTGGTGCAATCATAATATGGCTGTAGCTTGAGTACCCATCCAAAAGGTAACAGCAGGACCGCCTAACAAGTCTATCCAACATTTGGTCAAGATAGGGCAATGGAAAATGATCTTTGCGGGTCACTTTGTTCAGCTTCCGGTAGTCCATTCTTACCCTCCATCCGATGATAGTCCTAGTGGGGATCAGTTCATTCTGCTCATTTGTGACAACAATCATACCCTCCCTTTTTGGCACACATTGGACCGGTGAAGTCCATGAACTATCCGAGATAGGATACACAACCCCTGTATCTATCCACTTGATAACTTCCTTCTTGACGACCTCCTACTTAGCCTCGTTCAACCTCCATTGATGTTCCACGAAGGGTTCGGCATCTTCTTTAAGTATAATCTTGTGCATGCAAAAGGCGGGGCTTATCCCTCGAATATCAGCTAAAGTCCATCCAATTGCCCTCTTCCTTTGTTGAAGCACCTCAAGGGTGGCATCTACCTACACTTTAGTAAGACAAGAATAAAGAATAATAGGTAAAGTTGAACAAGTGCCCAAGAAGTCATACATGAGGTGTGGAGGTACAAGCTTCAACTCAAACATGGGAGGTTCCTCGATGGAGGGATTTGTTGGTGGAGTAATCCGGTTCTCAATATCTAAGGAGAGTTTACGGGGCTCATAGGAGTAAGAACATATTCCATGCAATGCATTGACACACCCTACCAAGCCTTCATCCTTGGTCATATCATGGTTCAACAATACCGCTTCCAAAGGATCCTCTACATTGATCATGGCACTCATATCATCAACTATCACCTTTGTCACCAGATCCACAAAAAAGCAATCTTATTACTATTCAGCTACTCATTGATTTGCACACCTGGAAAATAACTTTTTCATCACCCACATAGAAGGTGAGCACCCCTGCTTACACATCAACCAATGCCTTCCCTATTGCTAGTAAAGGCATTCCCAATACTATCGGCACCTCATAGTCGACTTCGCAGTCAAGAATCACAAAATTAGAAGGCAAAATAAACATGTCCACCTAGACATGAATATCATCAATAATACCGAGCGACCTCATCAATGTTCTATCAGCCATTGGCAATCTCATTGAGGTAGATCTAGGTTGACCAATACTCAAAGCTTTGAATACAGAGTAAGGCATCAAGTTTATACTTGCTCCCAGATCACACAATGCCTTTGAAAAATCCACACTCCCAATGGTACATGGAATGGTAAATTCGCTGGGATCTTCAAGCTTTGGAGCCATCGAGTGCATAATGAAACTCACCTGATGAGTCTTTTTGATGGTCTCACAATCCATAAATCTCTTTTTAGTTACCAAGTCTTTCATAAACTTGGCATATCCCAGCATTTGCTCAAGAGCATCCACCAAGGGCACATTGATAGACAAACTTTTCATTATCTCAATATACTTCTTGAACTGGTTTTCATTCTTTTGTTTTGCAAGTCTTTGAGTGTAAGGTGGAGGAGGCCTTGGCAAGGGAGCCTTGGCTTTAGGCATTACCATTTCTAAGATGTCTATCACGTGTTCCCTAGACGGGTTCACGTTATTTTGAGTCTCCTTCTCATTATCATGAATATCTGTTCTCACCTCGCCATTCACATTTTCTTCACTCACTTTCTCAACAACTGTTGGATCATCTTCATTTTGCACTTTAACATCATCACTCCTTGTGGTCACCGCCATTGCATGGTCGTTATTGTTCCCACCCTTCGGGTTTACTACCTCCTTAGTTGTTTTTTCCACCCCAATTGTTGTCATTCCCCTAATTCTGGTTGTTGTTCCCCCAATTGGTGGAATTGTTGTTATTATTGTTACAATTTCCTTGGCATTGATTTCCCCAATTCTGATTTTTCCCTTGCTATCTCCATTGTTGATTTGGAGCATTACCTTGTTGTCCTTGATAGTTGTTGGCATACAAAACCTCTTCACTTTGCTCACAATACCCATCATCTGGGTTGTAACCACTATTACCTTGGTCAAACTGAACTTGACTGCTTTGCACTTGTTGACCAGACTGTCTCCTCTTGTTTACCAGTAGATTAACTCCTTCTATTGCATTTACTTGCTTTGGTCCCTGAATCTACTGAAGTTGTACTTTGGCTAACTGATTCATGGTTGTTGTCAACTCAGTTATGGATTGTCTGTGGTCCTAATGTTCCTTGTGAAGATTTATGACATGAGGATCCCCCTGAGGAGCATTCGCCTGACTCTTCCAGGCTGATGAAGTGTCTACATCTCATTAAGAATCTCGTGGGCCTCATCATAAGATAGCTTCATAAAATTACCCCCTGATAATTGATTTACCACACATTGATTGGCCGTGTTTATACCCCGATAAAATGTATGTTGGATCATTGCTTCAGTCATATCATTGTTGGGGCATTCCTTTCATATAGTTCTATATCTATCGCAGATTTCATGAAGGGTTCATTTAGTTCCTGTTCAAATACTAAGATCTCATCCCTTAATGCAGCCATATGTCCCGGTAAGAAAAACTTGGCTATAAACTTGTCGGCCAACTCATCCCACTTAGTGATGGAATTGTTGGGGAGTCTTTCGAGCTAGTCCAAAGCTTTCCCTCTAAGTGAAAAAGGGACCAATGTCATTCTCAATGCATCCTCCAACACATTTATTTGTTTGCTACCCTAGCAGGTATCCACAAAGCCCTTTAGATATTTATATGCATTCTGATGGGGAGCTCTTGTGAAGTACCCTCTTTGCTCTAATAAGGTCAGCATAGCATATGTAATCTGGAAATTGCCTGCCCACATATGGGGTGGGACAATTGTACTTGCGTAACCTTCATTTGGAAGCACCCGAGGAGCAACTTGTGGAGAAGCCGGGGGAGGGTCTGGAATGTTTTCATTGGCCTGGCGGCTTCTTCTTTGATGTTGAGGTACTAGAGGCACCTCATCTTTACCGTTATCATATACCTCCTCCCCCGGGATAACATTTTCGTTGGGATCATTGTTTGCCATTTTGTACCTGAATCAATTAACTCACACAAGATAGTAAAATAGAAGGAAAGAAAAACAAAACATACAACTAGTCAAATAGATATCCAAAACCGTTTAACTCCCCAACAACAATGCCAAAGAGTGATCGGCTCCGACCCTGCACCACTATAAAATGGCAAGGAGTAGTCAATGCAGCTTTTATATGAAAGGTCGGGATCAAATCCACAGGGAGTTAATATTAGTTGGGAATTGGGTTTCTATCTAATCTAGCTATGTGTGTTGTTCTCAATTGCACTTCTAAACATGTTGGATTTGTTTCTATACTATTTTTAATGCTACTAATTACCGAAAATAAACGTAGTACAATATTTTTGTAAGAGTTTTTTCTCAAGTGATAAAAAGCACTAAGGAAGTGACTTACACCTAGGCGAGAATCTAATGGGGTCTAAGATTTAGGACAAGCTTGTTATATTTAGGGTCATGATATAACCATTACACAAAATTACTCACTCTATATCTCTCGGTAGTTTGAGTGACTTTGCTCTAATTGTTTTTCTCAAGCCCAATTGGGTGTTTAAACAATAAAAGTAAATTGGCTCAAGTCATGTATTACTATCTCTAGGTTTAACCCTTTAATTGAGACTATAAAATCTCTTGAATGCACCCTCATTCCTTGTTAGCCTGAATTTCTTAGACTTAGTCCCTCTTTCTCAAGAAAAGTCTAAGTCATACATGCATGAATCAGTGTTTGCAACCACCAATTCTATAGTTAAAGTATGAAACAAGCTAAAATTCACTAACACATAAACAATTAAGCCCTAAAATACAAGACCCACTGAATACCCACAATAGGGTTGGGTCAGAACCCTAGCTAATAGGTTTAACTACTCACAGTCAAGGTAGAAATCAAAGATGAATATGAAATATAAGCCATAAATATTGATTACAAGGATAAAATCTAAGACTAATAGCTAAAGTTACTATAAAATTACTCAAAATAGCTAAGTACGGCAGTACACGAGCTCTTCAGTACAAAAGATACCCTAAATATCTGAAAATGATCTATTTATACACAGCTGAAATTACTAGACTAAAATTCCCCTACGGAGGTTCCGCTGACATCGAAAAACTGGTCGTATCAGCGCTTGGACTTCAGCGGTTGCGCAAAAGCAAGCTCAGACCACGGTTCTTCTCTTTTGGACTGAGATTGGACTGGATTCTACTAGGAGAAGAAAAGCAACCGCCTCAATATTGTCTTCAACTGCGGCCGCGAAATATGTTCGCAGACCGTCCTTTTCATTTGAGCTCAAATCTGCAGTCTTCTGATTCTCAATTTCGCCCTAAGCAAAATTTGGGCCACGACCGCATTAAGTAATTCCACTACCGCACATTTTTACTGTGGTCAGCAGTCCCTATCTACCTTCAAAACACCTCTCTGAACCTCAATTCTGTTGTCAGCGTAATTGTGGCCGCCCCAGTGGTTGTCCTTCCGCGGCCGCACTATTTCAGCATTTTCAGCTCTTTTTCTCTCAGCTTTGAACTTTTACAGGTTTAACTCCTTTATGAGCTGATTATGACTTTCTTGCTTCATTTTGAACAAACTCGGCAACCAAGCACAATAAGTTAGTTTTAAGGAATACCTTTACACATTTTTATCCAAAACCTAAGCAAAAGAGATATTTATGGACTAGTACCATACAAGGTACCGATACTAGTCCATAAATATCGGGTATTATAGCTCGAATCGTATTTTATCCCGAATCGACAACCTTCAGCGAAACTCATTTTCTTTAATTCGTGTACACTTTATCCTTCATGGAACTTGCTTATCACTTGTTATAAAAAGCATAAATATGCTAACGTCAAGATAATCTCATCCCCGAGTTCATGTCAATTAACTGAAGATGAAACTTTAACGTATGAGAAGTGGGAGATGTAACATCCTCCTCCCCCTAGTAACATTTGTCCTCGAATGTTTACTCTTAGATACCTTGGAAAATTTTGCGACAGTATCCTCCGTGCACTAGACTAAAACCACCCTGCACGCAGCCAGAAAACATACTATACATGACACACTTGGCCTCACATAGCTGTCTAATATAAATTCGGAATGTCAAAAATAAGAGCTTACCTGATGACCTACCGGTTTGAATAGGGCTGTGCTGAGGTACCCCACCTCAAGCTATATCTCCTATTTGAAATAGGTGGGGGTATTTAGACTTCATTTCTTCCTCCGCTTCCCACGTCATCTCTTCCATATTCTTGCTTATCCATAAGACCTTTACGGAGACTACCTCCTTAGTACATAGCTTGCGGATTTTTCGATCTAGGATGGCAACTGGAATTTCCTTGTATGACAAGTCCTCTATAATCTATACATCATCCGGGGGCACCACTCGGGTAGGATCGCCAATGCACTTCCATAACGTATATACGTGAAAAACCGGATGGATGGACTCCAATTCCAAGGGAAATTCTAACTCATAAGCTACTTGGCCCACTCTTCGAATGATCCTATAAGGCCCAATATACTGTGGGCTAAGTTTGCCTTTCTTGCCAAACCTCATCTCACCCTTCATAGGAGACACCTTTAAGAATACCCAGTCATTATCCCCAAACTCTAAATCTCATTGCCGCACGTCAAAATATGACTTTTGATTACTCTGGGATATCAACAGTTGCTCTCGGATAAGCTTTACATTTTCTATGGCCTACTGAACTAGGTCTTGCCCATGTAACCCAAATTCTCTAACACCAAACCACCCTATAGGAGATCAACACCTATACCCATACAAAGCCTCGTACTGAGCCATCTAGATAATGGAGTGGTAACTGTTATTATATGCAAACTCGATAAGAGGTAGATGTTCATCCCAACTTCTTTTAAAATCCAATACACATGCTCGTAATATGTCCTCGAGCGTCTGGATTGTGCGCTCGGCTTGTCCATCAGTCTGTGGATAAAAAGTTGTGTTGAGATTCACCTGAGCCCCTAGACCTTTCTAAAATGACCACTACAAATGTGCTATAAACTGGGCCCCATGATCAGATATAATAGATATTGGTACTCTACGTAGTCGCACTATCTCTTTAATATATGACTTTGCATAATCTTTTGTTGTATATGTAGATCTAACCGGTAGGAAATGAACTAATTTCGTGAGCCTATCGACTATCACCCATATGGAATCAAACTTACGATGAGAACGAGGTAAACCCATAATAAAGTCCATGTTTATGGCCTCCCATTTCCATGTCGGGATCTCTATAGTATGCATTAGCCTTCCGGGCTTCTGGTGCTCTATCTTCACCTGGTGGCAACCAGGACACTGAGCGACCAACTCAGCAATGTTCTTCTTTATATTGTTCCACCAGTACACATCCTTAATGTTATGATACATCTTCATTGACCCAGGGTGAATGGAGTACCATGAATAATGTGCCTCCGACATAATCCTGTCTTGTAGCCCTGCTGCATCTGGAACACACAAACGGTTACGCCCTGTAGTATTACGTTGATGTTATGCTCTACAGTAATATATTACGTTGATGTTAATCTCTGCAGCAATATATTACGATGATGTTATGTCCTACAGTATTATATTATGATTATGTTGCGTCCAGCAGTATTATATTACGATGATATTATGCCTTGCAGTATTACATTACGATGATGTTACACTTCGAAATATTAAGTTACGACAGTGTTGCACCCAGCAGTATTACATTACGGTGATGTTACGCTTCGCAGTATTAAGTTACGACAGTATTGAACCCAGCAATATTACATTACGGTTATGTTAAGCTTCGCAGTATATAGTTACGACGATGTTGCACCCTGTAGTATTGTATATTTAATTTGTCGTAAGGTAATTAACATCAGTCCAAGGAAAAGATTATTTGGAGATTAAAAGTGATGAGTCAATTCGTGAAGGTAAAAGAGGAAGCAAATCAACGAAAATGAATTTCGTTGAAATTTGACATTTTGGGATAAAATACGGCCCGAGATAAAATACCTGGCATTTATGGACTAGTACCATACAAGGTACCACATGGATATGATAGTAAGGTATGTGAAAAGTGAGTAATATTTTAAGTAAGTGGAAATAATTCTTAACTATACGGGTAGTTGGTTAATTACCGGGTAACGGGACATTACCTAATTAACTAATAAGTGGATAATGTTTAATAAATTCAACCCCTCAAACGTGGCAGCTAGCCACATCGTAATGAAAAGACTAAGTCATTTATTTGGTAGGTGGCCATTTAAGGTGTTAATTACAATACACCTCATGCTAGTATTTTCAATGCAAAGACAACAACGAGACCTTACCTTTTGATTTGGCTCATTAAAGAATCTTGATATTGCTGGTGCAAATTTATTTGGTTCAATACCAAAAGATCTAAGTAATTTGACCAATCTTGAATCACTTTTCTTGTTCAGAAGTCAACTTAATGGAAAAATCCTATTTGAGTTTGGAAAAATTAGTTCTTTATCATGTTTGGATCTTTTTGATAATTTGCTTTCACATTAGCATTCCTACATATTCCTAACATCTTCAACGGAAGTTCATACAAAATCTTCAACCAATTCCTACAAAATAAATCCATCGAGATTTCTTAGCACATTAGCAACATGAATTTTGAGATTCTAAGGGAGTACGGTTCAACCTTTTCCAAAAATATCATACGGATTTCTCTCTACTCCAGGTATGTTAAGGCCATCCCTTCTTTCTTTTGGCATGATCCATACGATACAAATGAAATGTGCAAATGCACAAATTCCATAAATGGCTCTATTCATAGAAGTATTACAAATATCTATGTTCTTGAATTTTCATGTGACATAATATTTTATCATCTGTTCATGGGTCTCAGAAAAATACGAAAGTTGAAAAGCGTTATTTTATGATATTACTCAAAGGCAAAATGGTCTTATGACATTCCGAATGATTTTATTAATGTACTTTTCATGCATTGAATTCATGTACATTGACCCATGATCGGACGACATTATATATGCATATATATGTATGTGTATATATATATATATATATATATGAGATATGGGAAAGGTTATGGCATTAGAGGCTGATGATGTTATGAAACATGTACCTATGCACGACATAACATTCATACGCATATGCATGGCACTATAAGTATTTTAAGATTTACAAAGTTTTTCAAACTTACAAGTTTAGTCAATTACTCTATATTTTTTCCATGTCTGTTATGCACTTATTTATGTGCCTTACATAATTGGTACATTATTCGTACTGACGTCCCTTTTTCCTGGGGACGCTGTATTTCATGCCCGTAGGTCCGGATAGAGAGGTCGAGAGCCCTCCAAGTAGGCTATCAGCTCAACGGATGATGTTGGTGCGCTCCATTTGCTTCGGAGATGCTTGTATGGTTAGTATGAGTTAGATGTGTATTATTTGGTATGGCGGGACTCTATCCCGACCTTTATGAAAACTATGTATTATTAGAGGCTTGTAGACATATGCCATGTACGTAAGAGATTGTATGGACATGTTGGCCTATATTCAGAGTTCAAGTGGTTATTTTGGTCTTAGAGGCACATATGTCTTATGTATAAGTCGGCATTACTTTTTGTATTATATCCATTTCACGGCAGCCTTTCTGGTTCAGTTATATATAATAGTATGACATGAAAAGATACGTTATATTGGTACTCGGTTGAGTAAGGTACCGGGTGCCCGTAGCGGACCATCGGTTTAGGTCGTGACAGAAGTGGTATTAGAGCAGTTTCTTCCTAGGGAGTCCACAAGTCGTGCCTAGTAGAGTCTTGTTTTGGGTGTGTCGTACACCACACTTATAAGCAGGAGGCTACAGGGCATTTAGGAATGTCACTCTTTCTTCTTACTCTAGATCGTGTGGTAGAGCTTATTTATAAGAATTCAAATTCCGAAATTCTATTTTATTCATAATAAGACGATATCTACATCCTGAAAGAAGGTTGGAAAGAGAGATGGTTGTGGAAGAGCTGAGTCAGAGGAATTAGATTTTTGTATGATGCCTACGATAAGTAAGTGTGAGGTATTTGGCAGATCATGGGTATACTGAAAGGTGTAAGCTTCCTGATAAGAAGTATTAAGGCAAAAATACCTATTCACCTTAATGGTGAAAGACAATGAGAGATTCAGAAGATAAATACAAGTTTCAATAAGCAAAAGAAGCAAGATGAAGAAGAGTACGAAGCGCCCAATTAATTAAGGTTAACATTGTTTATAATTTAGGTAGAGGAATATAAGCTTTTTGAGTTATATTCAACAGTAACAGAGGTATGTACAATTGGTCACACCCATTACAGTTATACCCTGTGGGGGAAAACAGGTCTAGTTAAGAGAAGAACATGATATCAAGATCCGGCTGGGGTTAGAGTAACCCAAAATGATGGGTGAATTATTTGCGTCAGTTGACATTTCCGAAGGATATTGCAAATGTGCTAATAGATCCCTTTATGAGACACCCAAATGGTGCACTTTAAAATAGTACAGCTAGATATGTGTACTACAAAGATAGGCACTGAAAGCCTTGAAAAGGATAAATATTACCTTAGTATGGCTCTCGTTCCTAGTAGAACGAGAATTCTTAGCAACCCGAAGAGCCAATAGATGAAGCAAGGGGAGCTAAAAGCAAAAGAATGTCATGTTGAAGTTTTCAAAAGAAAGTGATATGTAGAAATATTATCATGGAAATAAGAAGAGAGATGAGGAAGCATTTTGAATAAGGTGTGATACATGGATAACGACGGGTAGGAAAAAAAAGAGAAAGCAAATGACAATAAAATAGAGTCTATAGTCAGGTGAATGAAGGGACGAGGGATGAAAGGCATTGAGACAACAAAAGAGTATAGGCCATAAAGTCATACCCTTATTTTGAGAAATAAGTTTGTGACTCCAACGAGACTATCAGAAGGAAAAGTTAGATCCCAGAGTAATAGAAATCAGTATAGACTGGTGAACGAGACAAACTAAATAAAAAAGAATTAGGGACTGGGTGATTTGATATTAGTTAGCATCATGAGAATTTTAGATTGCATTCCAACGATGATAAAATAGACAACAGAAGAAGATCCATGGTGAATTTAGAGGAATGGTCATTCAGGAAGACGCTTCCCTAAAGCAAGCAATGTGATCAAAGTTAAGCTTAAGGGACTGTATGTACCAGTTACACTAAGTGTCACCATCGCGAGTGAGGAATTTTGTTATCCTTGGTATAGAAAGATTACTGCAAGGCGAGTAAAGGTCATTGATGATATGAAAGGACATCAAAGATGAAGAGGAAAAACATCCATAGGCAGGTCGTCATAGCTCCAAGTATTTGTACGCCCCTAGGGGGGGAATATTGAATGATAAAGGAAGAATCCAATAAAAAAAATGAGGAAGGGATGAGAATGAACTTATCAAAATGTTACAAATATGTTATGATTCCAGAACGTTATGTAAGCACAACGTTAAAAAAAAGTAAGGATTCATGCCCGAGATGTTATTGATAGATAAGGAACCAGTATGTGGGGTAAGTTAAGAAAAGGAAATAACCTAAGAAAGAATACGTGGAAAATGGAAATGAGAATGGGCGAACGAGTAGTTAGTAGTTGATTCAGGAAGAGCCTAGTCATGACTAGACAAGAGGCTATAGACAAATTAGCAAATCATGCACGATAAATATAGTAAGCCCCAACATGGAGAATTCAGCCTCGCAGTAATGTCATTATAGTACTGGAGATATATTCAAATAATAGTTGGGATAGTTAAAGGTATCATATGAGTGTTACGGAAATAGAAGAGAGTGCCACTGGGAAGACAATCAAAATATCACTTCAAAAGCAACCCTACAAGCACAAGGGCATGGAGGTATGTAACTAGAGATAAGTATAGGCAAGGAAGGACATCAGAAGGTCCGTCGAGCATACAATGTAATAGGCTCACAGCTCTACAAGAGTCAGAGGGTCTTCCCTAAGTACTACAATGAAGGACTAGCTGAGGAAATAAAGAAGAAGGCTTCAACCTAAGCACAACAACCGAAAAAGGAAATGGTCATGTGATAACAATCTCCAAACAACATTGTATACACTCCCTAAGAAAGTGGCACCTACAGTGTCTAATGAACAGAGAGTAAAATCAGAAGTGATATTAAGGATCATATGAGTTGTATGGAATTTCAAATATGTGGGCACTAGGATAAGCTAAGTATAGACGCAACAAGGGGGCAGAAAAATCAGGAAAAGTAATAGCTTACGTTTAAAGAAAGCTAAGATGAAAAAAAGGGTTTATTCGATCAATGATCCAGAGTTGGTTATGTCACAAATACACGTAAGGGTTTGTAGTTTTATATATACAGCATATACAGCCATAGAAGATTATGGTATATGTTAAAAGAAAGAAATGAGCCCAGGTTACAGACAAAGGACTAAGTTGTTAAAGGATTGCATCAGGTATATCCCATAGTGCCATGAAGGGCTAAAAGTAATACCAAATACCATGAGCCACATATTGGAAGATAGCTTAAGCCTGCATAAAGGTTGATCAGAGGAAAGAGAAAACTAAAGAGTTACCTCACCCAAGTAAATTAGTAGTTTGATTATTGGACCTAGAAAAATAGAAACATCGTGATCGAGAACATTGCAGGATCTCTCTTAAAAAATCAGAGGTACGAGAGAGATAGTACAACAACCATATTCTATAACGGCTCTCCATAAGAAGTCAGTATGAAGCTCTCACCGGATTATAGTATTATAATAGAGCTTCAAGTGTTGGTGTGGATCATACCTATGTTGAAGGGAGGTTATAAAAGAGATAAAAGATATGATGTGAGATTTTAAGTAAGTAAGATAAAGTTAACAACGTACGAGATACTCACATGCAGAAAGTTGCGAATAGTCCATACTTCGGATTAAAGGCTAGAAGCGCGGGGATGCAATAACCGGGAATGATAGAAGCATCATCATGTCTTCCATCATATGGTTTCTAAGTATTGAGAAATCTAGTTAAGAGAATAGAGAAGGGTTAGAGACGATGTGATGTCTCGCTTGACATTCCAAAATAACATAAGGATATCTATGGTGCAAATAAGTTGAAAGAAAGTTGCGAGTAGTATAAATGGATATATATAGGTCGCAAGCTAAAGTATGGTAGAACAACAAAGTTTTAAGAAAACAAGAGAGATAATGGTTTCTCGAAGTTATTGAAAGTTCAGTATAGTCTAAATAAACTCAAAGGAGTATAAGATTAATAGCATTTAGAAAGAATGAAATGCTGACCCAACGATAAAATGATGGTGTAATTCTGACAGATAAAGGATGATGTTTGGGCCTTCATTTGAATAATGATTTGAAAAAAAAGAATAATAAGAGAAGGAGAAAAGATTTCACTGACGGCACAAGATTAGGATAACCCCGTAAGGTGAATCACATTGAGACACTATGAAATACATTAATGGAAATCACTTCAAATATTTCTCAATGCAACGTAAGCCCTGGCGGCAATGTATTACTTAAAAAGATTCAAGTCTTCAAGTGGAGGATTGTAGATCAACATTGAGGTGAATCAACTATGGACAGATACAAGTTACAAAGTACGACATGAGATTAGGCCATCCCTCTTAAGACGAACGGTAATGAATGAGCATTAAAGGAATAAGATTTATACCTAAAGGATAGGCAACAAAATTAACTGGGAGTTTGGTAAGCATAACTCAATAATGATAAATTAAAGTAAAAAAAACATTATGGTATACTATGACCCATGTAGATGCAGTAAAACCATATGAATGGTTGACCTGATATGTGAAATAAGATATGGCCATATTCGCAAGTTCTACAAAGTGTCAAGCGAAGAACTTCAAACACCTATAGATGCATAGAGAGGCATCCTATTAAGACTTATATATGTTTACAAAGTAAGGCCTAGATATTGACTAAAAGATAAAACTAAAAAGGAAAAACGAATCGCATAAGCAAACTTACAAAGCTAGGGCCATACAGGCCGCATGACAAGAGGTAGCAGCAGTGGCGAGATTAGAAAGATTTCGACCACAAGTCATGATATGAGCAATAATACTAAAGAGGGAATACCCTAGACTTTGGACTTATTCAAAGAACAGTCGCCTAGATGGGAAGGGACGTTCTAAAGTATTTGAAAGATATAAGTTATGAAAATGATAAGTGCATCAGTCAACATTCGAGGACGAATGTTCCAAAGGGGGGAATGATGTTACGCCCCACAGTATTATGTCGATGTTATGCTCTGCAGTAATATATCACGTTGATGTTACAGCAGATGTTATGCTTCATAGTATTAAGTTACGACAGTGTTGTACTGTGACGACCCGGCTAGTCATCTTAAGAATTTACGCTCTGATTCCCTATTAGATATATTCCCTAAGCTTATTTCTGCTATTTTTATTTGTTGGGATGTTCGTTTTTGAGTTTCGGAGAGTTTTGGGACATTTAGTCCCTAAATGAGAGCTTAAGTGTTGGAAAGTTGACTGTAGTCGGAACAGTGTGAATACGGTCTCAGAATGGAAATCCGATTGTTTTGTTAGCTCCGATAGGTAATTTCGGGCTTAGAAGCATGTTCAGATTGTTATTTGGATGTCCGTAGCAAATTTAGGCTTGAAATGCCGAAAGTTGAATTTTTTGACGTTTCCGGTTCGATAGTGAGATTTTGATCCGAGGGACGGAATGAAATTTCGGAAGTAGGAGTAGCTCTATAGTGTTGAATGTGACGTGTGTGCAAAATTTCAGGTCATTCAGACGAGGTTTGGTAGACGTTTTTATAGAAAGCGTATTTTGAGAAAATTTCGAGTTCTTATGCTTAAATCCTTGGTTAATTAGAGGTTTCGATGTTGTTTTAGGTGTTTTAAGGATTGGTACAAGTTTGGGTAGTATTTTGTGACTTGTTGGTGCCTTTAGTTGATGTCCCGGGGGCCTCCAGATGAATTCGGATGGTTGACGGAGGAAATTTTGGAGTTTACGTTGCAGCTTAAGCTGCTAGTGCTGCCATAACCACACCTGCGGTTTGGGTTCCGCAGGTGCGGCTTATCGATCACAAGAGCGGAGTTGTGGAGAAACAGCAGGTTCCGCAGATGCGGGTAGTTAACCGTAGAAGCGGTACCGCACCTACGGACGGGAAATCACAGGTGGGAAATATTGGACCTTAAGTATATGTCGATGATGCGACCCATTGTTCCGCACATGCGGGACCACAAAAATTGTCCCAAAGCCGCAGATGCGTAAACTATTTTGCATATTATTTTAAAAGGGGTTCCGCGACTTTGGGGTTTATTTCACCATTTTTATCATGGCTTGGGAGCTTTTGGAACAATTTGAAAGAGGGGTTTCAAAGGAAATTCATTGAGGTAAGGAATTTGGACCTAAAACTCGTTCCTATGCAATTATTTCACGGATTAGAGCTAGAAATCATGGAAATTTAGGGTTAGGGAAAACTAGGGCTTGGTATTGGAGACCTTTGAATAATGATTTGAGGGACAAATTGAGGTTTGATTTTGGTACTTTTTCTATGCATGAACTCGTGATAGTGCGAGGTTTCTAGAAATATAAATTTTACCCGATTCTGAGACGTGGGCCCGAGGGGCATTTTGGTCATTTTATATGATTTCGCGTATTATCTTAGACTTTAATTGTAGAATCAGTTACTTGAAGTGTTATTTACATTATGCAATTGAATTGAATAGATTTGGGTCATTTGGAGTCGAGTACTCGTGGCAAGAGCATGGTCTCGGGTTGATTTTGAGCCGGTTCGAGGTAAGTGGCTTGTCTAACCTTATGTGGGGGACCTTCCCCTTAGGATTGATATATTTGGTAATTGAAATGTCTTGTACGTGGGGTGACGAGTGCGTACTTGTGCAAATTGTTGGAAATCTGATTTTCTTTAAGTATTGATTAGTATGCTTCTCTTCTTGCTTTTATTACTTGTACTATTAAACCTGTTGTTAGCTTAGGAAAGCATGTCTAAGTGATTTATTTGCTTTAATTGTACAACATGTTTATCTGAACGATGTGCAGCATGCTAGGATAGAATTGTTGTTGCCTTAATTTTAAATTTCCATTTCTGAATATTTTCTTGCTGCTGCTGTTTATTTACATTGGGACTACGAATGCGGGATTCCGGTAGCTACCCTTAGTCTATTTATTTTGGGACTACAAATGTGGGATTCCGGTAGATCACCCTGCACAGTTATATGGAACTACGGGAATGCACCCAGTAGATTCCCCTAGTACTGGGTATTTACATTTGGGACTACGGAACGGGATTTCGGTAGATCCCCGCGCACTATGAGTTGGACTACAGGACGGTATCCTGGGAGACTGATCGGATATGTGTATTTGGGACAACAGGACGGTATTATGGGAGATCCCCAATCGATATTATTGGTGCTGAGATGTACTTTCTTTCGTGTTTACCTCGTTATTGTGTAGTTGTTGTTGTTATGTATATTCTATGTTATATTTCCATGCTGCACTTATTCATTCTATTCTATTCCATACTGTTGAACTTTATATTTTTGTTTAACCTCAGTAGGGCCCTGACCTTCCTCGTCACTACCCGACCGAGGTTAGGCTTGGCACTTACTAAGTACCGCTATGGTGTACTCATGCCCCTTCTGCTCATGTTTTTCATGTGCAGATCCAGGTACCGCTAATCAGGCCTATCATCCTTGAGGGAGGCGACTGCTTAGAGACTTCGAGGTACATCTGCTACGTCCGCAGACTGAGGAGTCCCTTTTTATTCCTGCTTTAGTATTTACCCCTTCTGTATTTTCTTTTCTATTTAGACATTCCGGAGGTAGAGCTATGTAGTACTTCTTAGCTTGTGAATCGTGGGTTTCCAGGTCTTGGATTTATGTATTGGTATTGAGAGTTAATATGGTGTATGCCGAGCGGCACATTTAAACATTGATATTACTTTATTTCTATTTTAAATGGTTTTACTTCCGCATATGTTGGTTTTTCTTCCACAATTTAGGCTTACCTAGTCGTAGAGACTAGGTGCCATCACGATGGTTCACGGAGGGCGAATCGGGGTCATGACAAGTTGGTATCTGAGATCTAGGTTCATAGGAGTCATGGATCACAATCCGGTTTATTAGAGTCTCGCTGGTCGGTACGGAGACGTCTGTACTTATCTACGAGAGGCTATGTAATTGTTAGGAAAATTTCCACTTCATTTGATTTCCTTGTTGTGCAATATTTTGACATCACAATTCTAAACTTTTGTTTTCTATTCTCTCACAGATGGTGAGGACACGTGCTACTCGAGATGATCAAGCACCCGCGCCCCCTAATGCAGCCGTTAGAGGCTGGGGCCATGGTAGAGGTTGAGGACGTGCACGTGGTGCAGCCAGAGCACCTGCACGAGCTGCTGCCGAGGTACCACCCACAGTTCCAGCCGGAGTCCAAGCACCTAACACGCCGACTACTACTACTACTCCATCCCTTTAGGAGACTCTAACGTAGTTCATCAGCATGTACACCACCTTGGCTCAGGCAGGGTTACTTCCCCTTGCTATAGCCACCTCCCAGGCCGAAGGAGGAGCACAAACTTCCACCGCCCACACTCCTGAGCAGCAAGTGCATGTTGAGGAGGTCCCAGAGATTATTCTTGTGTCGCCTGCAGTACCAGTTCAGCCCGAAGACAGGGCAGCAGCTTCCGAGGATGAGAAGCTGAGGCTTGAAAGGTTCAAGAAGTACAAGCCTCGTATATTAAGTGGTCTAGCATCAGAGGATGATCTGGGATTTCTAGATGAGAGTTACTATATTCTCTGTACCATTGGTATAATAGGATCGAGCGGGGTTTCCTTCACTACCTTCTAGCTTCGAGGAGCTGCCTATGAGTGGTGGCCCACCTATGAGTTTGACAATCCAGATGAGGCTGCTTCACTGACTTGGACTCAGTTTTCAGATCTGTTCCTGAGAGAGTATATTCCTCAGAGCCTCAGGTACACATGGCGCAAAGAGTTTGAGCATTTGCGCCAGGGTTCTATGACTTTCTTAAAGTATGTTGCGCACCTATTGAGGGCTTTATTCCTAGCATCAGGTCTAGTATGACTCGTAAGTTAGAGATGGATATTGCTTATTAGCAGGTGGTGAGCATTGCTAGGAGGAATGAGGGTATGCATGCCAGGGAGAGAGAGGAGAGGGAGGCCAAGAGGTCTCGAGAGTCAGGCAATTATTCTGGTACCCGTATCCCAACTGCA
The DNA here is from genome assembly GCF_000715075.1 of Nicotiana tabacum. Lineage (NCBI taxonomy): Eukaryota > Viridiplantae > Streptophyta > Magnoliopsida > Solanales > Solanaceae > Nicotiana > Nicotiana tabacum. The sequence goes on from NC_134085.1 coordinate 30,163,351, forward strand.
GGTCATCATGGTAGGGGTTATATGAGTCTCCCTGTTCATTCAGCTCTTCCAGCAGCCAGTAGTGCTCCAGCTCCTCCTAGGCCTCAGGATCCTTATTATGCACCACCGGTATCTAGCACGCCTCCTACGCGGGGTGCTTTCATAGGTCAGTCCAGCAGACTTGGCCCTAGCCAGTCAGAGCCACCACATCCTCCCAGAGCTTGTTTTGAGTGTGGTTACACATGCCATATGGTGAGGGATTGCCCCAGACTTGGGAGGGGTGCACCTCTAGAGACTTCTCAGCCACAGCGTGCCCCGTAGAGTTCTTAGGCTATGGTTACAGCCCTAGATGCTAACCCACCTGCTCAGCCAGCTAGAGGGCAAGGTCAGGGAGGTAGAGGTAGCACTTGAGGGGGAGGCCAGGCTAGATTCTATGCCCTTCCTACTCGTCCCGAGGCTGTCACCTCTGATTCTGTCATCATAGGTATTATATTGGTTTGTCACAGAGATGCATCGGTTCTATTCGATCCAGACTCCACTTACACTTAAGTGTCTTCTTATTTTGCTCCGCATTTGTGTGTACCTCACAATTCTTTGAGTTCCCCTGTTTATGTTTCTACTCATGTGGGAGATTCTCTTGTTGTGGACTGCGTTTATCGGTCGTGTTTGGTTACTCTTAGTGGTTTTGAGACCAGAGCTGATTTATTGTTACTCAGCATGGTTGACTTTGATATTATATTGGGCATGGACTAGTTGTCGCCCCATTATGCTATTCTTGATTGTCACGCCAAAATAGTGACACTAGCTATGCCAGGTGTACCACATGTTGAGTGGAGGGGTACTTTAGATCACACTCCCAGAAGAGTTATTTCTTTCCTTAAGGCTCAGCGTATAGTTGAGAAGGGGTGTGACGCGTATTTAGCTTATGTGAGATATGTCAGTGTTGATACCCCTTCAGTTGATTCAGTCCCAGTAGCACGGGATTTTCCCGATGTGTTTCCAACTGACCGTCCAAGCATGCCACATGATAGAGATATTGAATTTAGCATTTATTTGTTGCTGGGCACCCAACCCATTTCTATTCCTTCGTATCGTATGGCTCCTCCTGAGTTGAAGGAGTTGAAAGATCAGTTACACGAATTGCTTGATAGGGGTTTTATTCGGCCCAATGTATCGCCTTAGGGTGTTGTTGTCTTGTTTGTGAAGAAAAAAAATGGTTCTATCCGTATGTGCATTGATTACCCCTAGTTGAACAAGGTTACAATGAAGAACTGTTATACTTTGCCTCGTATTGATGATCTGTTTGACCAGCTTCATGGCGCATGGGTGTTTTCCATGATGGACTTGCGCTCGGGTTACCATCAGTTGCAGATTCGGGATCCTGATATCCCGAAGATTTCTTTCAAGACTTTGTATGGTCATTACGAGTTCCTTGTTATGTCATTTGGGCTGACTAATGCCGCAACAACCTTCATGCATTTGATACACAGTGTGTTCTGGTCATATCTTAACTCGTTCGTCATTGTCTTTATTGATGATATTTTGGTGTATTCCGGAAGTTGGGAAGATCATAAGTATCACCTGAGGACTGTGCTTCAGACTCTAAGAGAGAAGAAATTATATGCTAAGTTCTCTAAATTTGAGTTTTAGTTGGATTCAGTGGCATTCTTAGGCCACGTGGTATCGAGTGAGGGTATTCAGGTGGATCCAAAGAAGATGGAGGCCATGCAGAGTTGGCCCAGACCATCCTCAGCCAGAGATCCGCAGTTTCCTTGGCTTGGTGGGCTACTACCGTCGTTTTGTGGAGGGGTTTTCATCGATTGCATCCCCTATGACCAGGCTGACCCAGAAGGGTGCTCAGTTTCAGTGGACGGAGGAGTGTGAGGCGAGCTTTCAGAAGCTCAAGACAACTTTGACTACAACCCCAATTTTCATACTGCCTACAGGTTCAGCGTTATATACGATTTATTGTGATGCCTCGAGGATTGTCCTCAGAGCGGTGTTGATGTAGGACGGTAGGGTGATTACCTACGCATCCAAACAATTGAAGATTCATGAGAAGAATTACCCTGTTCAAGACCTTGATTTAGCTGCCACTGTTCGCGCCCTGAAGATTTGGCGCCATTATTTATATGGGGTTCCCTGTGAGATCTATACTGACAATCGCAGCTTACAGCACCAGTTCAAGCAAAAGGATCTAAATTTATGCAAGATGAGATGGTTAGAATTGCTGAAGGATTATGATATCACTATTTTCTATCACCCGGGCAAGGCCAATGTGGTGGCCGATGCTTTGAGTCGCTGGGCAGAGAGTTTGGGGAGTTTGCCTTATTTACCAGCATCGGAGAGGCCTATGGCGATGGATATTCAGGCCTTAGCCAGCCAGTTTGTGAGATTGGGTCTTTTGGAGCCCAGTCAGGTTCTAGCTTGCGTGGTTTCTCGGTCTTCCTTATTTGATCGTATCAGGGAGCGGTAGTACGATGACACTCATTTGCTTGTCCTCAAGGACAAAGATTAGCATGGTGATGCCAGAGATGTGACTATTGGTGATGATGGGGTATTGAGGATGCTTGGTCAGATTTTTGTACCCATTGTTGATGTTCTTCGAGAGTTGATTCTAGAGGAGGCCCATAGTTCACGGTATTCCATCCATCCGGGTGCCGTGAAGATGTATCAGGATTTGAGAAAGCACTGTCACACCTCCTTTTTGCGCGCCCGGCCCCGAAGGGTTAAATGCGCGGGTGGAGTTTTTCCAATTTAAGTGACAATATTCGAAATGGGATTATTTATTTAATTCATAGTCGCCACTTGGGAAAGGTTTGGCTTTTGGTGTCCCAAGTCACCGGTTTATCTTGAATCCCAAATCGAGGAAATTTTCGACTTTTCCAAATGAAGTCTGCGAACCAGAAATTCTAAGTAAGGAATTCTGTTGACCCGAGGGAAGGTGTTAGGCACCCTCGAATCCCGTGGTTCTAGCACGGTCGCTTAAATTGTTATAAAGGATAAATATCTGATTTAAATACGTGTTATGACTTACGTGCTTTTATTAAACTTAAAACTGCTTTTATCATTATCACTTATTTTTATAGAATTGCAACGTCGTGAAAATGCATCTCGAACCACGTCACAATCAATGCGCCCGTGATCGTCAACACATTTCGACTTCGTTGAGATTTGGATTTGGGTCACATCAATGTGCACCCGAATTTAAGAATATGATTTAATTAAGTCGCGCCTAAGAGTCTAACGCGTTATTATTTTTTGAGAAGGCCATGAGATTCACTAAACGGCCTAACCTGAATTCTAAATATTTATTATGGTTATTTATTGAGGGCCCCGCAATTTTGCATTTTTATTTGGCGAGGCTCATCTCTATTTTAGAAAGGATATCCTAAAGTGGCTACATTTCTAATGCATTTGTCTCTAAAACTAGAAGAAAAGGTACATGCTAATTCAATTATATGCTTTTGCCTAATCCGGATTCTTGTCAATTTCTGACTAATTGTTTACAAAGTGGAGAGATGTCATACCTTGTGAAACATGCTTTAATTGGACAAAGAAGTTACATTCGAGATTGACCCAATGCTATACTTGCATACAAACATTTCTTGAATTGAATTTAACTAGAGTTATTTAGGTTGGATTAAGGGAATTAACTACTATGTCTTATTACTGAAAGGGATTCGAACGCGCTTCTATATGCTGTCTAGCGGGTTCTGATAAAGGAAAACTAAAATAACACTGAACATCATTGTATAAAAAATGGAAGTACTCTATTGTATGCATCTTATTATAGTTAAACAGGAATCCGATCGAAAATTCTATGTCAATTATCCATGCATTCTATGTATTGTATCATTACATCTTGTACTGGCAAACAACTATGAACTAAGATGCAAGAGGCTAAACTTGATTAAGTATTATCTAACTAATCTTTCATTACTGAATCACATTAATCAATTTATACAACAGAAGTCAGTATATTACAAGCATTACAAAACAGACATCTCAATCTTCTTCAAGAACTCCTTTCATTTCATGCTTTTGAACTGTTACAGTTAGCACCAAAGTTGGATTTGAAATGTGTACCTGGAAAACACTGAATACTGAAATGCAAAGAAGAAGTGAAGCAGCAAGGTCAGCAGCAGCAGGAAACCAAATAGCAGCAGCAACAGCAGGTAACCAAATAGGAGCAAAATCCCAGTGCAAGATGCAGCTGGAGCCAATGAAAAATGGCAGAGTGTGGCAAGTTCCTAGTAATATGAATCAGAATTTAGGCAAAACAAATCTGGGAATGCACTGATGCTACACACAACTAAAAATCTCAAACAGAACTCAAAAGAAATCGATATGGAATAGGGAAATCCAGGCCATATGAGAATCAAGACAAAGAGGAAAAATGCAGTTCCTCTTTCCTGTGTTATGCCTCTCTCTATCTATTTCTGTCTGTGTGTGTATATACCATCCTTCCTCTCTTCTCAGATCTCCTAATTATCTCTATTATCAGATGGTATCCTTTCTCCTCTAATCTCTTATATCCTCACAGTGTGTGTGTTTCTCCCCTCTATCTGTCAGGTCTGCATCTATTTGTGTGTATTTCAAGCTCTCTCTTTCAAAAACTCCTCACAGTGTGCTTCCCTCTCTCTATGTGTTTTTTTTTCAGCTCTTAGGGTCCGTGTGTATATCTCTGTCTATCAGATGTCCTCCCTCTATTTATAAGCCTTAATACTACCCCTTTTAACAGCCTGTTTAGAATATCCCCATACCCCTCCCATGTGCCTTCCATTTTCAGTTCCAACTTTAGCTAATTAAGTATTAACAAAACCCATGATATTCCCTGGCAGACTCACTTTAAGTAATGTTTATTATTTTTGGAGGTTAAAGTAGAGTATGGGCAGCATAATGTATCTGACAGCATATGCTGTCAAATTATTTAACTTAACAAAGACCTTTAATGCAGGCCACAGGTTGTGCACAAAGCACATGAGGTGCACCAATGCACATGTTCTGCACGAGTGCACATGCCCTCCAATTCATATTTAAACCAAACATCCCTTTTACATTACTGATCCAAATCAACAGCTATAAGTAAACAAAACTGGTTCTTAATTGATTCAACAAATGCTTAGCAGAAGTAAGTCGATTTGTTATTGTTCGGACAGCTGAAACTAATTGACGACATATGTCGACTCGACTATATTAGCATTAACATACACAATCGTAGCCAAAAATCAGACATTTAAACAGTATCGATGCATGATTCGAATTATACTGACTAAACAGAATTACACTCGAGGAGTTAACTAGTCAGTCCAAATTGAAAATCAGCTAATTGCACAACACTTTCATACACATTATCAGAACAAATGGAAGGGCTTAATCAAACAACAGAAGTTCAGGCAAAGTGGTCAAGGCACAGTTGATAAAAGTCAAGGACACAAACAGAACATGAACAGACCCTTACAACAAACAAATGAACCAAAACAAATAAGAAAAGAAAGAACTCACCTTAAACCGTAAAAGATCAAAACCTTAACTCGGACTCGGTCAGGCCTTTCTTAAGGCTGAACGGACTTTAATCGAAGTGTTTCTCAGATGAGAAACACTTTAATTAAAGTCCATTAGACCTTAATCTGTTCGGTTGAACCAGTGACAAAAAACTACAAAGTTCCAAAACTCAGATCTGGGATTCATGCTTCCCTGATCAGATTCGGACCAAACCAAGTATGGTTTGGTCACGAGGAGGGTCTGGGGAGTGTCTGGTGTGAAGCTGGGGTCGGTTGGTGTAAATCGGGTTCCGACTCGAATCTTCAAATGAAGATTCAAGAAGGTGGGATAGGATTCGAGGTGTGTGGTTGATAGATTTGGGTTCAGGACGGTAAGGGGGTTCTATGGTGTTAAGGGCGAGGTCACCGGCGTCCGTGCCGCCGGCTTTCATGGTGAAGGATACAGGGGCGGCTAGGTTTTGAAGGGGACGGGTTTGGTGAAGACGAAGGTTGGGGTGTTGGCTAGGGGGGCAGGGTATGGTAAAGGGTTTATATAGTTAGTGGGTGGGCGGATCTCAACCGTTAGATCAATCTAGATCTACGGTCTGGATCTGAGGGCTTAAGTGGAACGGTGTCGTTTTGAGGGTAAAGGGTTTGGGTTGGTCCGGGTGAAAACGGGTCGGGGCCATTAGTGGGTTATGGGGAGGTGATCTTGGCCGTTGATCAATCTGAGATCAACGGCCCAGATCAACCTGTATCAATACGACGTCGTTTGGACTCTCTGGGCATCAGCTGGACTGGACCGGGCAGGCCTGGTTTGGGTATTGTTTGTTTGGGCCAATTTTAATAAATTGTCCCAATCCGGAAGAAGAAGGGACCTTTTCTTATATTTTTTTATTATTTTTATTTCTTTTCCTTATTTATTTTAAAAACAAAACTAAGCAAAAAAAAATCAAATTAAAATTAAATACACACTCAATACAATTATTTGCACACACACTAAAAATATTTCAAAACAGGTAAAATCAAACAAAACAAAATCACGGACAAAGATGCACGTTTTATGCCTTTCTATTTAACAACCACGTTACGGTTCAGATTATGCATGACATACACATTTTGTATTTTGTTTTAAATAAATAAATAAATAAGAAAAAAATAAAAATGGGCAAAAGTCACAAATAAATCAACAAAGTGCCGCACAGAAATCCGAAAATTGTACAGCAGGGCCAATTATTATTATTTTTTATTTCTTTTGGAGCGATTGTCGTGCGAAACAAAAATCACGTGCTCACAGCTGCCCCTCTTTGTTCGGAAACACGAAGAGTTTTTGTGCAAAGATAAAGTGAGCGTGTATGAGCGATTTTTGCTATGGACCACTCCGTATGAAGCATGTTTTTGAAATATCTGACCGAATCTTGCTTCAAAGATTTCCTACATATCCTGGGCTAAACAGGAATCAGGTCAATGTAGTTCGAGAAGTTTTGGAAGCTGGGACTACCATGGGATTGCAATGTTTGCTGCTACTGCTGTTGCTGTTGTCACTGCTGTGTCACTGACCGCCTTATTATAACCAAACGAAAATTGGAAATTGAACTAACTACTTATATGCATGTCAACTGCTAGTTACAAGATTCCTATCTATGATTCTTTTACGACTTGATCTTGGGTCTTAGCTGATTATGCTTGTAGACTTCGATCTGAATCTTGATGCTTGCGAGTTGCGGCGACTCGTTTAACCTCTAGGATACTGAGTGAGACGCGATTGGCAGGGTTCAGGACCTTAACCAAATGTTGGAGTCAATTTGCTTTCCATTTACTCCGATAGCTCGGGACATCTTCTCTCTTTTTTCTTCTTTTCCTTCGTTGATTTCGAACTGGGACTCATCTCGTGGGGTCGTTTCGATCCATGTGGGTCGAGGTTAGACCTGCGGGAGAAAACAAATGAACGAAATTTTCTGCCCCAGTTTCACTAGGAAAATTTCGTTAATTATTCTCCAGGAAGTTCATAAAGTTGATGAAAGAGGATATGCATGCTCAGTTCAAGGTTGGAGCCCTAATACCGACTAGCTGGGGAAAGGTTCAGTTTAGGGTTTAAAACCCTAACGCCGAACGAAGAAAAAAATTCAGTTTAGGGTTTTAAAACCCTAATGCTGATTAAAGGAAAAGTTCAGTTTAGGGTTTTAAAATCCTAATGCTGACTAAAGGAAAAATTCAGTTTAGGGTTTAAAACCCTAATGTCGGCTGAAAGGAAAAAGTTCAGTTTAGGGTTTAAAACCCTAATGCTGACTAAAAGGAAAATTCAGTTTAGGGTTTAAAACCCTAATGCTGATTGCATGGAAAATCTCAGTTTAGGGTTTAAAACCCTAATGCTGGCTGAAAGGAAAAAGTTCAGTTTAGGGTTTAAAACCCTAATGCTGACTAAAAGGAAAATTCAGTTTAGGGTTTAAAACCCTAATGCTGATTGCGTGGAAAAGCTCAGTTTAGGGTTTAAAACCCTAATGCTGGCTGAATGGAAAAAGTTCAGTTTAGGGTTTAAAACCCTAATGCTAACTAAAAGGAAAATTCAGTTTAGGGTTTAAAACCCTAATGCTGATTGCATGGAAAAGCTCAGTTTAGGGTTTAAAACCCTAATGCTGGCTGAAAGGAAAAAGTTCAGTTTAGGGTTTAAAACCCTAATGCTGACTAAAAGAAAAATTCAGTTTAGGGTTTAAAACCCTAATGCTGATTGCATGGAAAAGCTCAGTTTAGGGTTTAAAACCCTAATGCTGGCTGAAAGGAAAAAGTTCAGTTTAGGGTTTAAAACCCTAATGCTGATTGCATGGAAAAGCTCAGTTTAGGGTTTAAAACCCTAATGCTGGCTGAAAGGAAAAAGTTCAGTTTAGGGTTTAAAACCCTAATGCTGACTAAAAGGAAAAGCTCAGTTTAGGGTTTAAAACCCTAATGCTGGCTGCATGGAAAAGCTCAGTTTAGGGTTTAAAACCCTAATGCTGGCTGAAAGGAAAAAGTTCAGTTTAAGGTTTAAAACCCTAATGATGACTAAAAGGAAAAGCTCAGTTTAGGGTTTAAAACCCTAACGCTGGCTGAAAGGAAAAAGTTCAGTTTAGGGTTTAAAACCCTAATGCTGACTAAAAGGAAAAGCTCAGTTTAAGGTTTAAAACCCTAATGCTGGCTGCATGGAAAAGCTCAGTTTAGGGTTTAAACCCCTAATGCTGGCTGAAAGGAAAAAGTTCAGTTTAGGGTTTAAAACCCTAATGCTGACTAAAAGGAAAAGCTCAGTTTAGGGTTTAAAACCCTAACACTGGCTGAAAGGAAAAAGTTCAGTTTAGGGTTTAAAACCCTAATGCTGACTAAAAGGAAAATTCAATTTAGGGTTTAAAACCCTAATGCTGATTGCATGGAAAAGCTCAGTTTAGGGTTTAAAACCCTAATGCTGGCTGAAAGGAAAAAGTTCAGTTTAGGGTTTAAAACCCTAATGCTGACTAAAAGAAAAATTCAGTTTAGGGTTTAAAACCCTAATGCTGATGCATGGAAAAGCTCAGTTTAGGGTTTAAAACCCTAATGCTGGCTGAAAGGAAAAAGTTCAGTTTAGGGTTTAAAACCCTAATGCTGATTGCATGGAAAAGCTCAGTTTAGGGTTTAAAACCCTAATGCTGGCTGAAAGGAAAAAGTTCAGTTTAGGGTTTAAAACCCTAATGCTGACTAAAAGGAAAAGCTCAGTTTAGGGTTTAAAACCCTAATGCTGGCTGCATGGAAAAGCTCAGTTTAGGGTTTAAAACCCTAATGCTGGCTGAAAGGAAAAAGTTCAGTTTAAGGTTTAAAACCCTAATGCTGACTAAAAGGAAAAGCTCAGTTTAGGGTTTAAAACCCTAATGTTGATAACATGGAAAAGCTCAGTTCAGGGTTTAAAACCCTAATGCTGGCTGAATGGAAAAATTCAGTTTAGGGTTTAAAACCCTAATGCTGACTAAAAGGAAAATTCAGTTTAGGGTTTAAAACCCTAATGCTGATTGCGTGGAAAAGCTCAGTTTAGGGTTTAAAACCCTAATGCTGGCTGAATGGAAAAAGTTCAGTTTAGGGTTTAAAACCCTAATGCTAACTAAAAGGAAAATTCAGTTTAGGGTTTAAAACCCTAATGCTGATTGCGTGGAAAAACTCAGTTTAGGGTTTAAAACCCTAATGCTGGCTGAATGGAAAAAGTTCAGTTTAGGGTTTAAAACCCTAATGCTAACTAAAAGGAAAATTCAGTTTAGGGTTTAAAACCCTAATGCTGATTGCATGGAAAAGCTCAGTTTAGGGTTTAAAACCCTAATGCTGGCTGAAAGGAAAAAGTTCAGTTTAGGGTTTAAAACCCTAATGCTGACTAAAAGAAAAATTCAGTTTCGGGTTTAAAACCCTAATGCTGATTGCATGGAAAAGCTCAGTTTAGGGTTTAAAACCCTAATGCTGGCTGAAAGGAAAAAGTTCAGTTTATGGTTTAAAACCCTAATGCTGACTAAAAGGAAAAGCTCAGTTTATGGTTTAAAACCCTAATGCTGGCTGCATGGAAAAGCTCAGTTTAGGGTTTAAAACCCTAATGCTGGCTGAAAGGAAAAAGTTCAGTTTAAGGTTTAAAACCCTAATGATTACTAAAAGGAAAAGCTCAGTTTAGGGTTTAAAACCCTAATGCTGGCTGAAAGGAAAAAGTTCAGTTTAGGGTTTAAAACCCTAATGCTGACTAAAAGGAAAAGCTCAGTTTAAGGTTTAAAACCCTAATGCTGGCTGCATGGAAAAGCTCAGTTTAGGGTTTAAACCCCTAATGCTGGCTGAAAGGAAAAAGTTCAGTTTAGGGTTTAAAACCCTAATGCTGACTAAAAGGAAAAGCTCAGTTTAGGGTTTAAAACCCTAACACTGGCTGAAAGGAAAAAGTTCAGTTTAGGGTTTAAAACCCTAATGCTGACTAAAAGGAAAATTCAATTTAGGGTTTAAAACCCTAATGCTGATTGCATGGAAAAGCTCAATTTAGGGTTTAAAACCCTAATGCTGGCTGAAAGGAAAAAATTCAGTTTAGGGTTTAAAACCCTAATGCTGACTAAAAGAAAAATTCAGTTTAGGGTTTAAAACCCTAATGCTGATGCATGGAAAAGCTCAGTTTAGGGTTTAAAACCCTAATGCTGGCTGAAAGGAAAAAGTTCAGTTTAGGGTTTAAAACCCTAATGCTGATTGCATGGAAAAGCTCAGTTTAGGGTTTAAAACCCTAATGCTGGCTGAAAGGAAAAAGTTCAGTTTAGGGTTTAAAACCCTAATGCTGACTAAAAGGAAAAGCTCAGTTTAGGGTTTAAAACCCTAATGCTGGCTGCATGGAAAAGCTCAGTTTAGGGTTTAAAACCCTAATGCTGGCTGAAAGGAAAAAGTTCAGTTTAAGGTTTAAAACCCTAATGCTGACTAAAAGGAAAAGCTCAGTTTAGGGTTTAAAACCCTAATGTTGATAACATGGAAAAGCTCAGTTCAGGGTTTAAAACCCTAATGCTGGCTGAATGGAAAAATTCAGTTTAGGGTTTAAAACCCTAATGCTGACTAAAGAGAAAATTCAGTTTAGGGTTGAATACCCTAATGCTGACTGGCTGGGGATAAGGCTCGAGAATACTACACGATCTATTTTTGAGTTTTCCTGTTTTAATAGAAGATAAAAGGGAGTTTCGTGGAAGCTTACCTTTCGAGTGAATTCATCATTGCCGAAGTACTTCCTGTACCCGTGTACCTTTTTCTTTGGGCGACACCTGCTTCTTGCACGGTTGTCTTGGATCGGACCTGTTTCAACCTTTCAGACAAAGAATCATTTGTTAGTTCGGAAATGACGGTCGGTTTGGTGACCTTGATCGTTCCCAGTTTGCTTTCTTGCGTCTTCATTTCTTTTGTGAAGTTCCGCCATTGATTTGATTCGAATGGCGAAACCCTTCTAAACTGTTCAGGCTTGTATTTCCAGATTCTGCGATGACTTGCCTCGTAAGGCCTCTCTTTTTTTCTTTTTGTCCCGTTTTGATTGGAGGTTCTCAACGGGGGTTTTATTGGAGGTGTTCTATGGGAATTTGTACAAAAGGAAGCTCTGTGGGGGGAATATTTACAAAGTGGATTCTTTGTGTGGATTTTTGTACAATGGGGCATGCTGGGGATTTATTTCAAAGCGGGCTTTCTAGGATTTGTCGGAGTAAGCTTGTTGAGGAATTTTACAAAGGGACTCGCTGGGATTTGCTGGGGAGACTCCATCGGGGATTTTTTTTTTTTTTTTATTGCGGAGACTCTGTGGAGATTGTACAAAGAGAGACTATGTGGGGATTTGTACAGAGGGAGACTCTGTGGGGGTTCGTCCGAAGGCGGACTTGCTGGGGAAGATTTCTCTCTTTCCTCTTTACTTTAAACACCATCGAACGTCATGATTCATCAGGCTTGGGAAATCGTACCAACGGGATCTAGACGTAGTATCTCTTGACTGCATCTGCATTTACTGCTGTGTCGGGGTCATTTCCTTCGATATCACCTAAATACAATGCTCCTCTCGGCAATATCTTCCTTACGATGTATGGGCCTTTCCAATTTGGGGCAAACTTTCCTTTTGCTTCTTCATGATGCGGCAGAATACGCCTTAGTACCAGCTGACCTACTTCGAAATTCCGGGGTCGGACTTTCTTGTTGTAAGCACGGGCCATCCTTCGTTGGTATAACTGTCCGTGACAAACTGCGGCCATTCGCTTTTCATCAATCAACGTCAATTGCTCCAGTCGAGCTTTAACCCACTCGCTGTCTTCGATTTCTGCTTCGACAATGATTCGAAGCGAAGGAATTTCTACCTCTGCCGGTATTACAGCCTCGGTCCCATAAACCAAAAGATAAGGAGTCGCTCCCACCGATGTGCGTACCGTAGTGCGATACCCCAATAATGCAAATGGTAACTGCTCATGCCACTGTCGGGAACTTTGGATGGTCTTCCTCAAAATCTTCTTGATGTTTTTATTTGCAGCTTCCACAACACCATTGGCTTTCGGCCGATAAGGAGTGGAATTCCTATGCGTTATCTTGAATTGCTCGCATACATCTCCCATCAAGTGACTGTTCAAGTTTGTTGCGTTATCTGTAATGATAGTCGCAGGAATACCGAAGCGACAGATAAGATTTGAGTGTACAAAATCCACCACAGCTTTCTTAGTGACCGACTTGAGAGTGACAGCATCTACCCATTTTGTGAAGTAATCGATGGCTACCAGTATAAACCTGTGTCCATTCGAAGCCTTCGGTTCGATTGGTCCAATGACGTCCATGCCCCATGCGAAAAATGGCCAAGGTGCGGACATGGGATGCAACTCCGTGGGAGGTGCATGAATCAAATCACCGTGCACCTGACACTGATGACACTTCCGGACAAAGCTAAAGCAATCTTTTTCCATGGTCATCCAGTAATAACCTGCTCGGAGGATTTTCTTCGCTAAGACATACCCGTTCATGTGAGGTCCGCACACACCTGCGTGTACTTCGTGCATGATCTTTCTCGATTCCTCGATATCGACACATCTTAGGAGATTGAGGTCTGGGGTCCTCTTATATAACAATTCACCGCTTAGAAAGAAACCACTTGCATGTCGCCTAATGGTCCTCTTCTGATCTCCAGTAGCATGCTCGGGGTATTCTTGCGTCTTTAGGAATTTCCTGATGTCATGGTACCAAGGCTGCGTACTTGATCCTGCCTCGATTACACTGCAGTAATCGTGTCTTTCCTTGATTTGGATTTCCAAAGGATCGACGTGGGCGTTGCCCGGGTAGGGTAGCATTGAAGCCAAAGTAGCAAGTGCATCTGCCAGTTCATTGTGACACCTCGGAATGTACCTGAATTCTATTGATGTAAAGCGCTTGCTGAGGTCCTCCACATGTTGTCGGTATGGGATAAGTTTGACATCCCGAGTTTCTCATTCGCCTTGAGCTTGCCGGATGATCAGGTCAGAGTCTCCCATAATCAGTAAGTCTTCGACATCCTGATCGATTGCCATATGCATGCCCATAATGCAGGCTTCATACTCAGCTGTATTATTTGTGCAAAAGAAACGAAGTCTAGCTGTGGCGGGATAATGCTGACCGGAAGGCGAGATCAAAATTGCCCCAATCCCTACACCCTTGGCGTTCACGGCTCCGTCAAAGAACATCTTCCAAACACGAGCTTCCTCCGAGATCACTTCTACGGTGTTTACCTCTTCATCTGGAAAGTAGGTATCCAATAGCTGGTATTTCTCATCGACCGGATTTTCGGTCAAATGATTTGCCAACGCCTGGGCTTTCATTGCCGTGCGAGTGACATAAACTATGTCGAATTCCGTAAGCAAAATTTGCCATTTAGCCAGTCTCCCAGTAGGCATTGGTTTCTGAAATATATACTTCAAAAGATCCAACCTGCTTATGAGGAACGTAGTGTGGGCTTGGAGATAATGTCTCAGCTTTTGTGCAACCCATGTGAGAGTGCAGCATGTCCTTTCCAGCAGAGTGTATTTGGCCTCGTAGCCGGTGAATTTCTTGCTCAAGTAGTAGATTGCTTGCTCCTTCTTTCCGGTTACGTCGTGTTGCCCGAGGACGCAGCCGAAAGAGTTCTCCAAGACTGTTAGATATAAGAAAAGTGGCCTTCCCGGTTCTGGAGGGACCAAGACCGGGGGATTCGAAAGGTATTTTTTGACTTTATCAAAGGCTTCTTGACACTCAGTTGTCCACTTAATCGCCGCATCTTTCCTTAACAGCTTGAATATGGGCTCACACGTGCTTGTCAGCTGGGCAATAAACCGACTGATGTAGTTCAACCTGCCCAAAATACTCATCACGTCTTTCTTTGTTTTTGGGGGAGGCATATCTCTGATGGATTTTATCTTAGTTGGATCTAGCTCGATACCTCTCCTGCTTACGATGAAACCCAAAAGTTTGCCCGACGGAACTCCGAAAGCACATTTGGCTGGGTTCAGCTTCAAGTCATACTTCCTTAGCCTCTCGAAGAACTTCCTCAAGTCTTGGATGTGATTATCCTGCGTCCTGGACTTGACTATCACGTCATCCACGTACACCTCTATTTCCTGGTGCATCATGTCATGGAAAATGGCAGTCATGGCCCTCATGTAAGTAGCCCCAGCATTCTTCAGACCAAATGGCATGACCCGGTAACAGTAGGTGCCCCAAGGCGTGGTGAAGGCAGTTTTCTCGGCGTCCTCTTCATCCATCAGTACCTGATGATACCCAGCATAACAATCTACAAAAGACTGTATCTCGTGTTTGGCGCAATTATCAACGAGGATGTGGATGTTGGGCAGCGGGAAATTATCTTTAGGACTTGCTCTGTTCAGATCTCTGTAATATACACATACCCGAGTTTTCCCGTCCTTTTTTGGTACTAGAACTACATTCGCCAGCCATGTTGTATATTGGACTACCGGGATCACTCCTGTTTTAAGTTGCTTGGTGATCTCCTCTTTAATCTTGTCACTGACCTCAGTTTTGAACTTTCGTTGCTTTTGTTGAACTGGAGGACAATCAGGATGAATCGGCAATTTATGAACCACTAGATCAACACCTAGTCCCGGCATGTCATCATATGACCAAGCAAACACGTCTTTGAATTCAAGAAGAAGTTGAATTATCGCCTCTCGCATTTTCTTGTCTGTGTGAATGCTTATCTTGGTCTCCCAGACTTCTTCCGGGGTTCCTAAATTTACCTGTTCAGTGTCATTCAGATTTGGCTTAGGTTTATTCTCGAAATATTCCAACTCTCGGTTTATCTCCCTAAAAGCCTCTTCCGCATCATATTCTGGTTCTGGGTTCATTAATTCGCATTTAAATAGCTCATTGTGATCTGGGCGTGAAGTCCGCAAGCATGTCATATTTAAAGCCGCATTATTAGGACTGAAAAGAAAGATAAAAGGAAAAAAAATAATAAAAATCAAAACAAAAGAAAGAATGGGAAAGCAATGATGATTTTTTTTTATGTTTTCTTTGGAAAGTTGGAAGACAACAATGTTTACAACTAGGAATTCAAAGCAACAATTGAAAAGAAAAAAACGTTCAAGTTATGTCCTGGAGATAACTTGTGACATAGGAAGGGTGGCAGGACAGGTCTACCCGGACTTCCGTCTAGTCGGGAATGGCGTGGCCTCCCAGTTTTGGAGTTTGGCATTTGGCCCCATGTGCATCATCTCAGCAGCGCTTGTGCCTTCACCCGGTTAAACCATGTGGACCTCGTAGAGCATCTCCCTCATTGCCCCACATATCTCCTTGATTTCCTCAGCCGTGAAGACCTCATCATCTTTTTCTTCAACGTACCTTGGCCTGATGAAAGTTGCATATAAATCCGGCAGTGGTTGAGGTAACTTCCAACCCTCATTTCTCCTTTTCTTTGCCCATTCTTCGTCTGCTGGAGTAGGTTTGAAACCTAGTCCAAAAGGTTTCTTGATGACTGGCAAAGTAATGGGTTCTGTTATTCCCTGAAGGGTTCGTCCAAGTCCCTTCCCTGGCCTAAATCCGTGACGGATCATCTCTTTGGCCACCATAACCGAGGCGTTAGACAAGAAAGGCTGGGGGCAGGGTATTCCCTCTTCGTGCTGCTCTTCCAGTACAACCTCGAAAGCTTGATAGACCGTATGTTCGCTTCCTTCTCTTGGTTCAAGGTACGGGATGGATGGGTCCCGATAAATGGCATGCTCATCTTCCCCATGGACCACGATCTCTCGGTCTTCGTACTCGAACTTCACCATCTGGTGAAGAGTGGAAGGCACGGCTCCTGCCGCATGGATCCAAGGTCTGCCAAGGAGGAAATTGTAGGATGTGTCCATGTCGATCACCTGGAAGGTTACTCGAAATTCGACTGGTCCTATGACCAACAACAGGTCTATTTCTCCCATGGTATCTCTCTTGATGCCGTCGAAAGCTCTTACGCAGACATTGTTGGGTCGGATTCTTCCGGTCCCAATTTCCATTCTTTGTAGCGTGGAGAGCGGGCAAATGTCAACGCCTGAGCCTCCATCCAACATTAACCGCTTGACATAGTAGTCCTCGCATTTAACTGTTAAATGCAAGGCCTTGTTGTGTGCTGCTCCTTCCGGGGGTAAATCGTTTTTGTTGAAAGAGATTTGGTTGACAGCGAAGAATCTTTTTGTCATCCGCTCTAGTTGTTCCACCGAGGTTTCAACTGGTACATATGCTTCATTCAGGGTTTTCAATAGGATCTTTTGATGCTCGGTTGACCTCATTAATAATGACAGCATGGATACTTGCTCAGGGTGCTTGCGCAGCTGATCTATCACTTCGTAATCCGGCATTTTCATTTGTTGGAAGAAAACCTCCGCTTCTTCAACACTCACGGGCTTCTTTGGAGGGAAGCGCCTTTGTGTGGCGTTGTTCAGTTCTTGGGTATTTGAATACCTTCCAATGAAAGTATTTTCTGGAAGTTCTTCCATGACCTCTTTACCTTTGTACATCACCAAAGTCTTTTGATAATTCCACGGCACTGTGGACGGGTTAGTCATTTGCTTTTGTGGCACGCGTCCGATAACCACTGGCTCTTTCAGACGAGGTGGTTGAATCGTCCCCCGGACCACATAGGCCCCTTTCGGCACGTACATAGGTTTTGTCTTCTTGATCCCGAAGTTCTGCGTCTTCTCAGCTCGACCTCGTGGTATGTAAAGAACTTCATTTTTTACAGGTACCACTTTCTTCTCTACCTTCTTTTCAGGCTTGACCTCTTCCCCCTTTTCTGGTTTCTGGTCCATTTCGGGCCTCTTCCCCATGTCGACAATGGCAATTATAGCTTTCAAAGCTGGATCGAACTCTTTGTCTTCACAAATCATTCCGATCAGCGGCCCATTATTGTGAGCAGGTAATGGATTGTTAGTTACGTTTGGGATTTCTTCGTCCCTTAGCACTATTTTCCCTTGCTCTATCAAATTTTCGACCACTCTTTTCAATGACCAGCAGTTGTTTGTATCATGTCCCTCGGCTCCTGAATGATAGGCGCATCTGACTCCGGCTTTGTAAGAAGGCGATGTCAGGTTTTGCCTCGTTTGGGGAATTGGTTGCAAGAAACCCAACTGGACTAGCTTAGGGAACAAAGTAGAGTATTGTTCACCGATGGGCGTGAAAGTCCGCCGTCGAGGTGGCTCCTGGGGACAGTAGTTATTCTGCGGGGGTTGTGGGTTATAGTGGTTGCGGTAAGGAGACTGATTTCTGGGAGGTGGAGCTGGGCCTCGGTTGGCTTGTTGTGGTGGATGGTTATAAGGTTGGGCATTCATGACCATATAAGGCTGATGAGCATATGCCAAATTTGAGTGGGGGTAATAGTGTTGTGGGGCTCTTTCCGAAAAATGGGGCCTGGGATGACGATACTCCCTTGCTTCAGAGGCTGCCATAGTCGTTTCTTCCTTCTTCTTCCCCCTTTTTGTTCCTCCAGGCCCGCTTTGGACGGCTTGGGAAGTTGCCCTTATGGCTGCTTGACTCAGAATCCTACCCGTTTTCAACCCATTTTCCACCATCTCTCCAATCTTGATCGCTTCTGCGAATGGCTTACCCATGGCCGACATCATGTTTTGGAAATAGTCAGATTCTTGAGCCTGGAGAAAGGTAGTGACCATTTCCACTTCGTCCATGGGAGGCTTCACTCTCAACGCCTGTTCACGCCACTTAATAGCATACTCTCTAAAGCTTTCCGAAGGCTTCTTCTTCAAATTCGACAGAGAGTTTCGGTCTGGCGCAATGTCGATGTTATACTGGAATTGTTTTACAAAATCTCTGGCGAGATCATCCCATATATGCCATCGGGACATTTCCTGATCCATATACCATTCCGAAGCTATCCCTACTAGACTTTCCCCAAAATATGCCATTAGCAGTTCTTCTTTTCCGCCGGCTCCCCGCAATTGGTTGCAGTATTTCTTAAGATGCGCAATGGGGTCACCGTGCCCATCGTATTTCTCGAACTTGGGGGTCTTGAAACCCGTTGGCAGGTGCACGTGAGGGAACATGCACAGGTCGGCGTAAGAGACGCTCTTTTGTCCGCTCAATCCTTGCATATTCTTCAAACTTTGTTCAAGGCTTCTCATTCTCTTGGCAATCTCATTTTGTTCTGCAATTCTGGGGTTCTGATCCTGCCCGGGTGCAAGCTCGCACTGAGGCGGTAGAGGATTAGTGTTGGTAGCGAACCTGGTTGGTTCCATTGAGAACGATGGTGCTTGGAATGTAAAAGAGGATGAGTCAAATCTTGGCTTATATGTGGTAGGTTGTGCCGTAACCGGGCAAGGCGATGAAGTAAAGATGTTCATGCTTGCATCAGTGGATGACATTCGGTGATGAGGCTCAGAAGGCGATCTAGTAGAGAAGGCCGAGGTGGCTGGGTACCCGAATGGGGTAGCAGGATAATTTATGGGGACATTAGAAGTCCCGCTTGACCTGGAGAATAATTTAGGGAATCCAGGGACGACACTTGGCGGCTCTTTCCCATTGTTCCAGTCGTCCAGCATTTCCAACATGCGGAGCCGTAGGATTCTATTTTCCTCCGCAGTTGCGGACTCAGGTGTGAGGACGGCTGAGATCGAGCTTTCCTCGGAAACAGGGATCATTTGTAATGGAATTTCTGAAGACATTTCCACACTTCCTTTTGACCTGGTAAAGTAAGTGTGAGTACTGCTTCTGGTCCTAACAATAGGTAGTTGAACACTTCTTCTTGACCTCGTGAAGTATGAATGCGAGGCCAGACTTTCACCAAACCAACCGTCTTCCAAAACCCTGGATATACTCAATAACAAATGCACGGTTAATTTGTAGCAAATAACAGATAGTTAATCTCACGTTGGGCATGATGCACCTATACAGTTAAGTGGATTACTATATGTTTGCTACGAGAGCATGCGTCATTCCGGCATTTTTCCTTTTATTAGTTTTTCCTTTCTTTCCTTTTCCTTTTTTTTTTTTCTTTTTGTTTTTTTTTTTGCAGTAAAAGAAATGCGACCGGATCCGATGAGGATTGCCTACGTATCACGATGCCTACGTGAATCAGATCATTACGTAGTTCGAAAAACACAAATGGCGTAAAAGAAGCAACCTTTTTATTGTTGAAGTGGTCTATTACAACTACATTTTGCGAAAGAAAAAGCAAACTTCGAAAATACCTAGACTCAACATAGACTAAAATCACCTTGATGGAAAACAGGCAGAAAATGCTAAGATATAGATTCGACTTATGAATGCATTATGGTTTTGAAAATTGGTGTCCGCGGGGCATCGTTCGGCCTCACCGCGGTCCTAGGCGTGAGATCCCTCTCAAGTTGCTCCAGCTCGTGCATAGTCTGCTTGACATAACCCATTACTGCCGAGAGGACGGTAACGCTGGACATGTTCTCACATCGTAGGCATCGTCTGGTGATGGCATGGGCAATGGCCTTGATCATATCTCTGGTTTGCTTCTTCTCTACGAGCAGGCGTTTTATCTGATCGCTGCATATCTTGAAGACTTGAGCGTCTTGTACATGCTGATGCTTCAGTCGCCGTACTTCCAACTTCATCTGGGCTATTGAGTCGTACCAGTATCTGCTCTCAATTTGGAAATCCTTGGCCTGATTAACTGCTTTGATCTCAAGTGCAGCCATCTCTCTCTTTATTTTAGCAACAGTTTTCTCGTGGTCGCCTTCCAATTGATTCAGGTATCGACGATGTTTATCTGCTCTTGTATCCCACTGCGCTTTGAGCTCTGCTATGGCGTTTTCAGACTTCTCCAAACCATCTTGCCATTCTCTGATCTCGCTTATTAGCCTTTTTATCAGGTGCTCGTCTGATCGACGCCTTGGTTGTTTATCTGCATCCAACCTTATCTGTTTGATCTGGGCTCTGAGCATTTCATTTTCTTGAATTAACCTGTTCCGCTCTCCCAGATCGGTGGCAATTTGCACGTTGTGCTCGTATCTCACGCCTTCTACTTGTTGCTTTAACCTGCTGATTTCGGCACAATAGCCTCTTTCCTTTGCTAACCAATCCCAATGCCTTTGCGATGACTCGGTGAAATTCCGGATGTGGGGTCTCTTAGCTGGCCTTTCATGCTCGAGTTCCCTTATATACCATGCAAGGTAACCTGGCTCCGTTTCTCCTTTGGCTAGATCCCGCACGCAAGTATCTGATTTCAAATATTGACCCTCATTCCAGATTTGGCGAATCTTTGCTTCTGGGAACTGTCCGTTAGGACTGATCTCGACTGCTTGAGCGCTAAGATCTTCCTCATGAGGTACTTTCTGGCATCTTCCGAACTGTCTCAAAACTCAGCCCGGTGCGTAAGGTTGAATGCTCTTAAGCCCCATCAGCAAGAAATGAGTTTTAGCCGCCGACATATATAAGATCTCATCAACAGGCAACCATCCCAACGTCCATTGTATTTGGCTGGCAGTAAGAGCTTGCAAGAACGAGGTCCATGCCAGGACTCCTTTGGGCCACATGATCTCTCTGGTTCTCGTGTAAGATTCTTCTATGCGGGTCTTTTCCGGGGAACCATGGCTCAAAATCTCGGAATGATGGCAGAGGTGCTCGGTCATCCATATCTGTAGGATCAAGTTACAACCTTCGAAGAAATTTCCCCCAGCTTTGCAAGCTGTGAGAGCTCGAAAGATGTCAGATACCACCATTGGCGCGAGAGTACTGTCACTTTGCGTGAGTAAAGTGCTGACGACCCCAGATATCTTCAAATCAATGTTTCCATCCTTCCTCGGAAATACCAGAAGACCCAGGAACATTATCATGAACGCTACCCGTCTGTGCTCGTCCCACTTCTGACGAAATCCTTTGCTGCACAGTTTGTTGATTGGATTATTGAATCCCCCCTCATGACCGTACCTATCATATATGAAGCATGGAGTACAAAATCCGGTTGCCAGATCCGGGTTGTGGACTGTTCTAGGTACCTTCAATGAATCTAAGAACCGATGTACCGTGACGACTCTCGGGGCGACCAAGTATTTTTCCCTCAACGGAAGTTCAGTATTCCCGATGTATCCAGCCATTTCTTCCAAAGTTGGGGTGAGCTCAAAATCAGAGAGATGGAAAACATTGTGCGTCGGGTCCCAATAAGTAACCAAAGCTCTTATGATATCTCCCCGAGGGTGGATTTCCAACAGACCCACAAGACCTTTCAGATATTTCCTAACCTCATTTTGTCCTTCAACACCTAGATCATTCCACCATAGCCGTAACTTGACAGGGATTTTGGTCATTATTGAAAAATGTTCATTTTGCATCGTGCTCATCCTGCACATTTATTAAGGTGATTTTAACAAAACGAACTGACTCAACAATTTTTTTTTCTTTTTTTTTTACAGAGGGGATCGAATTTTAAACACGGCCTATAAACATTTCGGGGGCGAAGATTTTTAAGGCTGTGTGGGTCTACTGGATAAAAATGCTAAACAAGACCCAAAGGTGGCTATTTATGCAAAGTCAGCCTTCCGGCGTCCCTTTCGGGAACATTCGGCTATTTATGACAAAACAGTGTCACCCGATTTATTTACGACTCTTTAAAAATTTGACACCTTTTTTATTTATTCAATTATTGATTTTTGGCTATTTAGAAAAATGGGGTTGAACCCGACGAGGGTTGCCTACGTATCTCACATCCGGTGAGAATCAAACCGGCGTAGTTCGGGCATATCATGAATAGAGAAAATCAAATAAACCTAGAAATCAAGAATACGTATTTTTTGTTATTTTTTGAAAAGTGATAAAGATTAAAGAAAATATTTATCACTAATTTTTTTTTGGAAATATTTGGACTATTAGCCTGAATTTATAAAAAGGGGTACTACAAAAGAAACAACGTTTTTTTTTTTGAATTATGAATTTCTGTTTTTTTTTTCTTTTAAATAAATACCCTTTTTTGATTTTGGAAATGATGAAAAGAAAATTTTTGTATATTTCTTTTTTTTTAACTAAGAAAACAAATTTTGCTTTTATTCTTTTTTTTTTTTTTAGAAAAATTCCGGCGAGGTTTTGACACTACTTGGACATTGGTTTTATTTTTTCCAAAATAAGTAATTATCTCCCTACGCTGCTATTTTACTCTTTTTTTTTTAGAAACCGGTCAGCATGCGGAACCGAAGCAAATAAATGCGCAAAATAAAAGGATGCAGCAGGGTGGTCTTTTCATTTCAGGTTGTCTGTCCTAGACGGACCCAACCCCTGTGTTGAGTCCCCTAAGTCAACTGCAACATGATGCAAATAAGCGTTCCTACTAGGGATCCGGCATGAAGTCAAGTTATTCTAGGTTCGTAACCTGGGTATTTGTTCTAGACTGTGTACCCGAGCTGACAACTCGAGTCGAGGAGGGGGCTACGTACCGGGGACCCGCGAGATCGTCCGGCTTTGTAACTTGTCCGACCTCTTTCTTATTTCAGGTATTGACACTAACAGAATAGGGAGTCTCGACCAGCGAGCTTCTCCCCGGAGGTAAGAAGAGAAGGGTTTCGGCACAGTTTATATACAGTTCAGATAATATCAAAGCGGTAAAAGACAACATTCAGCACGTTGTATCAAAACATGTAATAAATATCAGATAATAAAGCCAAATATAACAATTATTCTAAGCTCGAATTCTTGAACCCTGAACCAGTGGTTCTGTGTTACATCCCCAGCAGAGTCGCCAGAGCTGTCACACCTCCTTTTTGCGCGCCCGGCCCCGAAGGGTTAAATGCGCGGGTGGAGTTTTTCCAATTTAAGTGACAATATTCGAAATGGGATTATTTATTTAATTCAGAGTCGCCACTTGGGAAAGGTTTGGCTTTTGGTGTCCCAAGTCACCGGTTTATCTTGAATCCCAAATCGAGGAAATTTTCGACTTTTCCAAATGAAGTCTGCGAACCAGAAATTCTAAGTAAGGAATTCTGTTGACCCGAGGGAAGGTGTTAGGCACCCTCGAATCCCGTGGTTCTAGCACGGTCGCTTAAATTGTTATAAAGGCTAAATATCTGATTTAAATACGTGTTATGACTTACGTGCTTTTATTAAACTTAAAACCGCTTTTATCATTATCACTTATTTTTATAGAATTGCAACGTCGTGAAAATGCATCTCGAACCACGTCACAATCAATGCGCCCGTGATCGTCAACACATTTCGACTTCGTTGAGATTTGGATTTGGGTCACATCAATGTGCACCCGAATTTAAGAATATGATTTAATTAAGTCGCGCCTAAGAGTCTAACGCGTTATTATTTTTTGAGAAGGCCATGAGATTCACTAAACGGCCTAACCTGAATTCTAAATATTTATTATGGTTATTTATTGAGGGCCCCGCAATTTTGCATTTTTATTTGGCGAGGCTCATCTCTATTTTAGAAAGGATATCCTAAAGTGGCTACATTTCTAATGCATTTGTCTCTAAAACTAGAAGAAAAGGTACATGCTAATTCAATTATATGCTTTTGCCTAATCCGGATTCTTGTCAATTTCTGAATAATTGTTTACAAAGTGGAGAGATGTCATACCTTGTGAAACATGCTTTAATTGGACAAAGAAGTTACATTCGAGATTGACCCAATGCTATACTTGCATCCAAACATTTCTTGAATTGAATTTAACTAGACTTATTTAGGCTGGATTAAGGGAATTAACTACTATGTCTTATTACTGAAAGGGATTCGAACGCGCTTCTATATGCTGTCTAGCGGGTTTTGATAAAGGAAAACTAAAATAACACCGAACATCATTGTATAAAAAATGGAAGTACTCTATTGTATGCATCTTATTATAGTTAAACAGGAATCCGATCGAAAATTCTATGTCAATTATCCATGCATTCTATGTATTGTATCATTACATCTTGTACTGGAAAACAACTATGAACTAAGATGCAAGAGGCTAAACTTGATTAAGTATTATCTAACTAATCTTTCATTACTGAATCACATTAATCAATTTATACAACATAAGTCAGTATATCACAAGCATTACAAAACAGACATCTGAATCTTCTTCAAGAACTCCTTTCATTTCATGCTTTTGAACTGTTACAGTTAGCACCAAAGTTGGATTTGAAATGTGTACCTGGAAAACACTGAATACTGAAATGCAAAGAAGAAGTGAAGCAGCAAGGTCAGTAGCAGCAGGAAACCAAATAGCAGCAACAACAGCAGGTAACCAAATAGGAGCAAAATCCCAGTGCAAGATGCAGCTGGAGCCAATGAAAAATGGCAGAGTGTGGCAAGTTCCCAGTAATATGAATCAGAATTTAGGCAAAATAAATCTGGGAATGCACTGATGCTACACACAACTAAAAATCTCAAACAGAACTCAAAAGAAATCGATATGGAACAGGGAAATCCAGGCCATATGAGAATCAAGACAAAGAGGAAAAATGCATTTCCTCTTTCCTGTGTTATGCCTCTCTCTATCTATTTCTGTCTGTGTGTGTATATACCATCCTTCCTCTCTTATCAGATCTCCTAATTATCTCTATTATCAGATGGTATCCTTTCTCCTCTAATCTCTTATATCCTCACAGTGTGTGTGTTTCTCCCTTCTATCTGTCAAGTCTGCATCTATTTGTGTGTATTTCAAGCTCTCTCTTTCAAAAACTCCTCACAGTGTGCTTCCCTCTCTCTCTGTGTTTTTTTTTCAGCTCTTAGGGTCCGTGTGTATATCTCTGTCTATCAGATGTCCTCCCTCTATTTATAAGCCTTAATACTACCCCTTTTAACAGCCTGTTTAGAATATCCCCATACCCCTCCCATGTGCCTTCCATTTTCAGTTCCAACTTTAGCTAATTAAGTATTAACAAAACCCATGATATTCCCTGGCAGACTCACTTTAAGTAATGTTTATTATTTTTTGAGGTTAAAGTAGAGTATGGGCAGCATAATGTATCTGACAGCATATGCTGTCAAATTATTTAACTTAACAAAGACCTTTAATGCAGGCCACAGGTTGTGCACAAAGCACATGAGGTGCACCAATGCACATGTTGTGCACGAGTGCACATGCCCTCCAATTCAGAATTTAAACCAAACATCCCTTTTACATTACTGATACAAATCAACAGCTATAAGTAAACAAAACTGGTTCTTAATTGATTCAACAAATGCTTAGCAGAAGTAAGTCGATTTGTTATTGTTCGGACAGCTGAAACTAATTGACGACATATGTCGACTCGACTATATTAGCATTAACATACACAATCGTAGCCAAAAATCAGACATTTAAACAGTATCGATGCATGATTCGAATTATACTGACTAACCAGAATTACACTCGAGGAGTCAACTAGTCAGTCCAAATTGAAAATCAGCTAATTGCACAACACTTTCATACACATTATCAGAACAAATGGAAGGGCTTAATCAAACAACAGAAGTTCAGGCAAAGTGGTCAAGGCACAGTTGATAAAAGTCAAGGACACAAACAGAACATGAACAGACCCTTACAACAAACAAATGAACCAAAACAAATAAGAAAAGAAAGAACTCACCTTAAACCGTAAAAGATCAAAACCTTAACTCGGACTCGGTCAGGCCTTTCTTAAGGCTGAACGCACTTTAATCGAAGTGTTTCTCAGATGAGAAACACTTTGATTAAAGTCCATTAGACCTTAATCTCTTCGGTTGAACCAGTGACGAAAAACTACAAAGTTCCAAAACTCAGATCTGGGATTCATGCTTCCCTGATCAGATTCGGACCAAACCAAGTATGGTTTGGTCACGAGGAGGGTCTGGGGAGTGTCTGGTGTGAAGCTGGGGTCGGTTGGTGTAAATCGGGTTCCGACTCGAATCTTCAAATGAAGATTCGAGAAGGTGGGATAGGATTCGAGGTGTGTGGTTGATAGATTTGGGTTCAGGACGGTAAGGGGGTTCTATGGTGTTAAGGGCGAGGTCACCGGCGTCCGTGCCGCCGGCTTTCATGGTGAAGGATACAGGGGCGGCTAGGGTTTGAAGGGGACAGGTTTGGTAAAGACGAAGGCAGGGGTGTTGGCTAGGGGGCAGGGTATGGTAAAGGGTTTATATAGTTAGTGGGTGGGCGGATCTCAACCGTTAGATCAATCTAGATCTACGGTCTGGATCTGAGGGCTTAAGTGGAATGGTGTCGTTTTGAGGGTAAAGGGTTTGGGTTGGTCCGGGTGAAAACGGGTCGGGGCCATTAGTGGGTTATGGGGAGGTGATCTTGGCCGTTGATCAATCTGAGATCAACGGCCCAGATCAACCTGTATCAATACGACGTCGTTTGGACTCTCTGGGCATCAGCTGGACTGGACCGGGCAGGCCTGGTTTGGGTATTGTTTGTTTGGGCCAATTTTAATAAATTGGCCCAATCAGGAAGAAGAAGGGACCTTTTCTTATCTTTTGTTTTATTATTTTTATTTCTTTTCCTTATTTATTTTAAAAACAAAACTAACCAAAAAAAAATCAAATTAAAATTAAATACACGCTCAATACAATTATTTGCACACACACTAAAAATATTTCAAAACAGGTAAAATCAAACAAAACAAAATCACGGACAAAGATGCCCGTTTTATGCCTTTCTATTTAACAACCACGTTACGGTTCAGATTATGCATGACACACACATTTTGTATTTTGTTTTAAATAAATAAATAAATAAGAAAAAAAATAAAAATGGGCAAAAGTCACAAATAAATCAACAAAGTGCCGCACAGAAATCCGAAAATTGTACAGCAGGGCCAATTATTATTATTTTTTATTTCTTTTGGAGCGATTGTCGTGCGAAACAAAAATCACGTGCTCACAAGCACTATTGGTGGAGGCGGATGAAGAAAGATATAGTTGGATTCGTAGCTCAGTGTCTCAACTGTCAGCAGGTGAAGTATGAGCACCAGAGACTGGGTGGGTTACTTCAGCAGATAGAGATCCTGTAGTGGAAGTGGTAGCAGATCACCATGGAGTATGTAGTTGGGCTCCCACGGACATTGAGAAAGTTCGATGTTATTTGGGTGATTGTGGATCGGTTGACCAAGTCCACTCACTTTTTTTCCTGTGTGTACTACTTATTTCTCAGAGCGGTTGGTGTAGATCTATATCCGGGAGATTGTTTTTCTACATGGTATTCCAGTTTCTATTATTTCAGATAGAGGTACTCAGTTCACATCACAGTTCTGGAGGGCCGGTCAGCATGTGTTGGCACCCGGGTAGAGTTGAGTACATCATTTCACCCTCAGACGGACGGACAATCCGAGCGCACTATTTAGATTCTTGAGGATATGCTCCGTGCATGTGTGATTGAGTTTGGAGGGTCTTAGGATTAGTTCTTGCCATTGGCGGAGTTTGCTTACAACAACAGCTATCAGGCTAGCAATCAGATGGCATCGTATGAGGCTTTTTATGGTAGACGGTGTAAAGTTGTGGTGTACTCATGCCCCTTCTGCGCATGTTTTTCATGTGCAGATCCAGGTACCACTACTCATGCCTACCATCCTTGAGGGAGGGGACTGCTTAGAGACTTCAAGGTACATCTGCCGCGTCCGCAGACCGAGGAGTCCCTTTCTATTCCTGCATTAGTATTTAGCCCTTCTGTATTTTATGTTCTATTTAGACATTACAGAGCTAGAGCTATGTAGTATTTCTTAGCTTGTGATTCGTGGGTTTTCGAGTCTTGGATTTATATATTGGTATTGAGAGTTAATATGATGTATGCCGAGCGGCACATTTAAACATTGCTATTACTTTATTTCTGTTTTAAGTGGTTTTACTTCCGCAAATGTTGTTTTTTCTTCCGCAATTTAGCTTACCTAGTCGTAGAGACTAGGTGCCATCATGATGGTTCACGGAGGGCAAACTGGGGTTGTGACATCTACCCAGCAGTAATACATTACGGTGATGTTACGCTTCGCAGAATTAAGTTACGACAGTGTTGCACCCATCAGTATTACATTACGTTGATGTTATGCTTCGCAGTATTTAGTTACGGGGATGTTGCACCCTATAATATTGTACGTTGAATTTGTCGTAAGGTAATTGACATCAGTCCAAGGAAAAGATTATTTGGAGATTATAAGTAATGAGTAAATTCGTGAAAGTAAGAGGGGAAACAAGTCGAAGAAAATGAATTTTGTTAATATTTGACCCGAGGTAAAATACGGCCCGAGCTAAAAATCTCGGTATTTATGGACTCGTACCATACAAGGTACCACATGACCATGATAGTAAGGTATGTGAAAAGTGAGTAATATTTTAAGTAAGTAGAAATAATTCTTAATTATACGGGTAGTTTGTTAATTACCGCGTACCGACACATTAAGTAACTAATAAGTGAATAAAATTTAATAAATTCCACCCCTCAAACGTGGCAGCTAGCCACATCGTAAAGAAATGACTATGTTATTTCATTGGTAGGTGGCCATTTAAGGTGTTCATTACAATACACCTCATGCTAGTATTTTCAATGCAAAGACTACGATGAGACCTTACCGTTTGATTTAGCTCATTCAAGAATCTTGATATTGCTGGTGCAAATTTATTTGGTTCAATACCAAAAGAGCTAAGTATTTTGACCAATCTTGAATCACTTTTATTGTTCAAAAGT
Organism: Nicotiana tabacum; assembly: GCF_000715075.1. Taxonomy (NCBI): domain Eukaryota; kingdom Viridiplantae; phylum Streptophyta; class Magnoliopsida; order Solanales; family Solanaceae; genus Nicotiana; species Nicotiana tabacum. Next base: position 30,192,370 of record NC_134085.1, read on the forward strand.
CAACTTAATGGAAAAATTCTATTTCAGTTTGGAAAAATCAGTTCTTTATCAAGTTAGGATCTTTTTGATAATTTGCTTTCACATTAGCAATTCCTACATATTCCTAACATCTTCAATGAAAGTTCATACAAAATCTTCAACCAATACCTACAAAAGAATTCCAACGAGATTTCTTAGCACATTAGCAATGTGATATTTTGAGATTCTAAGGGAGTACGGTACAAACTTTTCCAAAAATATCATACAGATTTCTCCATACTCCAGGTATGTTAAGGCTATCTCTTCTTTCTTTTGGCATGATCCATACGATGCAAACGAAACGTGCAAATGCACAAATTCCATAAATGACTCTATTCATAGAAGTATTAGAAATATCTATGTTCTTGAATTTTCATGTGTCATAATATTTTATCATCTGTTCATGGGTCTCAGAAAAACATGAAAGTTGAAAAGAGTTTACTTTCTGATATTACTCAAAGGCAAAATGGTCTTATGACATTCCAAAAGATTTTATTAACATACTTTTCATGCATTACATTCATGTATATTGACGCATTATTAGATGGCATTATATACGCGTATATATGTATGTCTGTATATGTATATGGGATATGGGAAAGGTTATGGCGTTATATACACACCACCACCTGATCAGCTAGTATACATTGATGATTTTGCCCACGGTGGCCAAGATGATATGATGGGATGCCCTCAGAGGCTGACGATGTTATGAAATATGTACCTTTGCACGACATGGCATTCATACGCATATGCATGACACTATAAGTATTTTATGATTTATAAAGTTTTCCAGACTTATAGGTTGAGTCAATTACTCTATATTTCTTTCATGTCTGTTATATTTTTATTTATGTGCCTTACATCCTCGGTATATTATTCGTATTGACGTTCCTTTTGCCAGGGGACACTGTGTTTCATGCCCGCAGGTCAGGATATACAAGTCAAGAGCCCTCCAAGTAGGCTATCAGCTCAGTGGAGATGTTGGTGCGGTCCATTTGCTTCGGAGTTGCTTGTATAGTTAGTATGAGTTAGACATGTATTGTTTAGTATAGCAAGACTCTGTCCTGACCTTTATGAAAACTATGTATTCTTAGAGGCTTGTAGACAGATGCCATGTACGTAAGAGATTGTATGGCCTTGTCGGCCTATGTTCAGTGTTCAAATGGTTATTTTGGTCTTAGAGGCCCATATGTCATATGTATAAGTCGGCATTACTTTTTGTATTCTACCCATTTCACGGCAGCCTCTCCGGCTCTGTTATCTATGATAGTATGACATGACAAGATACATTATGTGGTACTCGGTTGAGTAAGGTACCGGGTACCCGTCGTGGCCCATCAGTTTGGGTCGTGACATAAATGACCCTGTATCTAAGAACCCCATCTCACTTGAGTTCTAACAACGGCTTCTTCTACTGCGGAACTCACTCTCTGAACTCGACCAACTCTGGGTCCTCGTACTGCCTATCCTTTACTTCATCTATGAGAGATGATTTTGCAGTATTTTTGAGTACAACTCCACCATTGCCAGAGTCTACTAACCGAACCCCTAGAGAAGCCAATTGATGAATCTCGCTTGTTAATTGTCTTTTTTCGACATCTACATGTGCTAAGCTACCCATAGATCGGCGACTTAAGGCGTCTGCTACAACATTATCTTTCCCTGGATGGTAGAGAATGTTAAAATCGTAATCTTTCAATAACGTAAGTTGTCACCTCTGTCACAAATTCAACTCTTTTTGCTTGAAGATATATTGAAGGATTTTATGATTTGTGAATATATCAACATGAACGCCATATAAATATTGTCACCATATCTTAAGTGAATGGATAACCGCAGCTAATTTGAGGTCGAGGGTCGGATAGTTCCGCTCATGCTTCCTGAACAGCCTTGAAACATATGCAATTACTTTCCCATGTTACATCAGGACACATCCTAACCCGACCCCTGAGGCATCACAATACATGGCATAACCATCTGGACCCTCTGGAAGCGCTAGAACTGGCGATGCGCTCAACCTATTTTTAAGCTCCTGGAAACTCCGCTCGCAAGCCTCCATCCACTGAAACTTAGTTTCCTTCTACGTCAACTTTGTTAATGGTGCTGAAAGAGAAGAAAAACCCTCTACAAACCTCCGTTATTATCCTGCTAAGCCTAGAAAGCTAGAAATCTCTATAGGAGTGGTAGGTCTAGGCCAGGATTTCACAGCCTCAATCTTCTGAGTGTCTAACTTTATACCTCCATCAGATACAATGTGCCCCAAGAATTCTACATACTTCAACCAGAACTTACATTTAGAAAACTTAGCATACAATTTATTATCACGGAGGGTTTGGAGTACCACTCGCAGGTGGTCCACATGCTAATCCTCTAAATGTGAATAAACCAAAATATCATCAATAAAGACTATCACGAACAGATCTAAATATGGCCAAAATAGGCTATTCATCAGGTCCATAAATACGACAGGTGCATTCATCAACCTGAAGGTCATGACAAGGAACTCAAACTGGCCATATCGGGTCCTGAAAGCTTTCTTGGCAATATCTCTCTCCCAAACTCTGACCTGGTGGTACCTCGACCTCAAATCTATCTTTGAAAAGCATCTTGCTCCCTACAACTGATCAAATAAGTCGTCTATCTTTGGAAGTGGATACTTATTCTTAATAGTTACCTTGTTCAGTTGCCTATAGTCGATACACATCCTCAGCGAGCCATTTTCTTCCGTACAAATAGTACCCGTGCACTCTAAGGTAAGGTATTGGGTCTGATGAAACCTTTCTCCACTAAATCTTTTAACTGCTCTTTCAACTCCTTCAATTCGGCGGGTGCAACTCTATATGGAGGGATGAATATTGGTTGAGTTTCTGAAAGCAAATCGATGCCAAAATCAATCTCTCGCTCTGGATGAATACCTAAAAGTTCATCTGGGGATACATCAGCATACTCTTTTACTACTGGAATAGACTGTATTGTAGGTATCTCAGCATCTACATCTCTAACTCCCACAATATGATAAATTCACCCTTTTGCTATCATTTTCCTATCGCCTTCAGATAGGAAATAAACCTACCTCAGGGTGTTGCTGTATTACTTACCCATTCAAGGACTGTCTCACCCGGAAAATGAAATCTAGCTATCTTTGCTCAACAATCAATTGTGGCATAGCAAGTTGCCAACCAGTCCATACCCATGATAGCATCAAAATCCAACATCTCTAGCTCAACTAGTTCGACTGAGGTCTGACGACCGCAAATTGTTACCGTACAATCTCGGTAAACCCATCTAGCAATAATTGATTCTCCGATCGGTGTAGATACCGGAAAATGATCACTTAGTATTTCAGGCACTATACCAAATTTCCTCGCGACAAATGGGGTAATACACGATAAAGTAGATAATGGGTCTATCAAGGCATAAACATCAGAGAGCAAATGGTCAACATACCTATCACAACGTCTGGTGAGGATTCCTGGTCCTTCCGACCCGCTAATACATATCTACGATTATGGTTACCACCTAAACTAGAACCTCTAACTCTGCCTCGACCTCTACCAGTCGAAGACTAAGACTCACACCTTGAAGGATGCACGGACATAGATGATCCTGATGCTAAATTCGCTGGTTGCGTTGTACCCTCTAGAATCTCTATTTGGGCAATCTCACATCATATGTCATAGACGTCCACATGTATAACAAGCATTGGAACCGAATCAGCATAGGCCCAAGTGTCCTCTACCGCATATGGCACACCGCGGCGGAAATGGACATGTCTGGCCTGACCCTCGTTGTCACTGCAAACCAGATGCCTGGAGCTCTCACCTAGTCCTGACTGAGTGTAACGGTCATACTTGTAACCCTATAACTGAGGTGGTGGAGGCCTAGGTTACCGTTCAAAGTACCAGGGCCTATAAATACCCTGAGACTCCTCCTAAGACATGGCAAATCTGATCCTCGTACGCTACCCTGACTCAGTCCTCTCCATACCCTGCTGTCGATGCCTACCATTTTCTATATTATGGGCAAATGCTTGAATCCGGAAGATATCCATTGTTGATATCCAATTTCTCCTCAAACTATTTTTAAATTTATGTAAATACCTTCAAAATTACTTTTTATAATAATTCACATTTTCCATAATTTTCTATATTATTATCATTTATTCAGTATTTTATATCCAATAATTATTCGTATATTACATTACAAGTAATTTCAAAGTATTTCTTATCTCAATATATTATTTTTAATCCTATTAGGATATAATTATTTCACAAATTAGCCAATTTGGCATTGTTTGGCTATAATTACAATGATTTTGCAATTATAGACTAATTGTACACTTTATGCTATTTTAATTCAATAACAAGTCATTTTATATTTTTAATATTAGTTAATTACCTTAATTTCACCTATTTAGCTTTAATTTCATTTTATCTGATTATTAGCTATTTTATTAATTATTTATCTAATTTTAATTGGGTATTTAACAATTAGCCACCCTTATTTAAATTATAACCAGCCCCAAACCCAATTAAACCAACCCAAACCCCTGGCCCAATACGTCAAAATCACTGACCCAATCCCTAAGTACTTAACCCGACCCACCTACCCCATTCAATCCTGACTGTTGATCATTCAGATCAACGGTCTCCATTCCCATTTTCATAATTAAACCTGGACCTAACCCCCCCAAACCCTCTCATTCACTCCTCTCTCACGCCACCTCTGAATCCTCTCCTCTTATCTTCTCTCTCAGACACCCTCAAACCCTAATCACTGTCCACCTTTCTCCGGCCACCTCCCTCGCCTGAAACCATGGCCTCTCATCATCTCCTTGCCTCTGCTTCCCCACGCTAGTTTGACACTACCCTGAGGTCCTCAGGTGGACCTGGAGCAATTCAACTCCTCTCTATGATCTTTCATACCATTTCCCGGCCATCCATGGTTGTTCGAGTAAGATCTATGACTTTTTTCGGTGAAAACCGGTAACGTTTTAAGGTCCTATCATCTTCTTTGGGTTCTCTGAAACCCTAACTCTTGAGATTGTCCACTTTTCTTTAGATCAATCTTAGATCAAGGTAAATCCATGAGTTTTTAACCGAATTTTCTTCATCTCTACTATTTTTCGAAAACCCTAGATTCGCTATTGGTCGATTCTTCTTAAATCTTTCTAGATCTGAGATGATTCGAGTATTATTAAGCGTGTTCCTTTAAAAACCTCCTGTTTTAACTAACTATTTTGAATTTCTTAAACTAGGGTTCATCCCAAGTTGTTTTCAAGGGTTTTTATGAGACTTCTAAGTGTTTGATTAATTACCCTTTCGTCTTCATGATTGATTTGTGCAAGAATATGAAATCCTAGTTGATTATATATGGTTCCTTCAATCTTTGTTTCAATTTTGGGTATTTTTGTGGTGCCAGTCGTGTTAGTTTACTCTATCTTTGGACTTAAACATTTCTCCTTGTTAAATCCAGTATTTTTGTGGTTTTGCCCTAATTGATCTTCGTTAGAGTTCGAACCTACTTTTCCGGCTAAGTACTGTATTTTCTTTGAGGTATTACTTAGTTTAATCTCTATTCTATGGGATTTGAGTAATCCTTTCCAGAAATTACTATTCTTTTGAAGGTTTTGTTGATTACTTTACTCTATTAAGATTCATATGCATAGATTATATTTATTTCATTGTTTATGACTTTAATTGATCATCTCTGCTTAATTAATTGCCTGTATAATTTTAGGATTCTTACTGATTCCTTATTTGGTATGATTTGGACTCCTTGCCTTAATTAAACCCCTATTGTTACCGTTAATCAATTACCCCAATTAAGGGGGGCTATTCCGAAACCCATTAGGTGATTTGATTCTGTAATTTTGTGATTATCGCTAATTGACTAGCTTCTGATTCTTTACCTTATTAGTTCTATTCCTAAAGTGTTATATATACACTCGTGTTTAACCTCTCAAGACACGAACAATAGTTCAGAATACACACACACACTCAAACTCTCTTCTTTCTCTGCTACTTGTGCTAACTGCTTGTCTAGCCGGCTGAAAGCCAAGGCTAGACTGTGGAACTATACTTGCTTTACTTTTCTGCACTTTGCTTCTTTAACTGGTATGTTCCTAGTTCAATTATGAAACTCAACCCTATGTGCTCCATGTCTATTAATCCATGTCTCATTCTACACTAATTTAATGTCTTATGTATTTAATTGTTCTTCTTGTTTACTGCTTTATTCAGCATGCTTAAGTTTTGCCCTCTATTGTTCAAGTATAAGTGTCTGGGTATCACTTGTCTTGTTTCATACTTGTCCAGCATGTTTACTTAAGTTCTTGTTTATTTCCCTCAACTAGTATGCCATGATAGTATCATAGACTCTTAAATGTGCTTGGTTAATACTAAGTGGCATGACTAATTATGTGTAATAAACCCCTGTCCTCAACATGACTGCTCCCATACCCTGTCCCTATGTCTTATTACTATTCTAATTTCGATCATGTTTCCCTTGTTAACACTTTGAAGTTGTAGTTTTGTGTTCTGGAGGCCAATCAATTGCTACTTGTTCTTTGTACTTGCTGGTCTATATATTTCTCTTCTCAGCCATGTTTATGTGTTTCTGATTTAGGCTCTCTATGTCCCCAACCCCTTACTTCCTTGCTTGTGAATGTTGAAGTAATACTATTTGTTCAGTTTGTTCTGTGTGTGCTGGCTTGTTCCAAGTTGTTGTTGCTCCTATTCCCTTCTCATTTCAAAACTATTTTTCCCTAAACAAATCTTCTAGGTTTTTTTGCAAACTTATTTCAAGCATTCTATTTTAAAACTGCTTTCCAATTCAACCTTTATAAAATCTATGTCAAGCACTAAGTTCTGCCCCTTTTGTGTGAGTCTTGCCTTGGGACCCTTGAGCTCCCTCTGAAATTGGACACATAAAAGCTAGCCTTTCCACAGTGCACTTACTCTATCTTGGCTATGAAATTTGGGTTTGAGCACTGCCCTGGTTCCCTTGAGGTCCTTAGGGAACTCTGACACACTCGGATATGAGAAAGACTATGGAACAATCTTGGTACTTGAGGTTATTTATCACATAACTCAGGGAGGAAGTCCTAATCAGGCTCTCTATAGTATAACTTCTTGTTTTTCATTTCTATTTATGTAATTCATTTCAATATTGGTCTGTAATAATTCGTAAACGAATATTGAGGTAACTAGTAAAAAGGGAGGGTATTTACATGTATGTGAGGTAAGGCGGGTAGAAACCATACCTATAGGACTTTACATTTTACTATGTTTTCCATACCATGTTAGAAACAATTCCAATAGGACTTTACATTTTATTATGTTTGCCTTACCATGTTAGAAATCATGCCTATAGGATTTTACTATGTTTGCCTCACCATGTTAGAAATCATGCCTATACGGTTTTATTATACTTGCCTTACCATGTTATAAATCACGTTTAATCCATCTCCTATTACAATAAGTGTTACATGCTTTCTTTCATTGTCCATCATGCCTGCAAAGTTTCTGAAATCAGTGTTAAACAACTAGATGTCATTCCTATAGGGAATAACTCTAGAAATTTTGCCTATAGATCTCAACTAGTTTAATTTAAATAAATCAATCCAGTCCGCATTTTAGTTCATTTCGAAACTAGTTTAATTAAGGGTTTACGTTCTCTAAAACAAGTTCTTTCAAAAACTGCCTTGATTTGTCATTAGATATCATGCCTATGAGGATTCAAGAGTCCGCTTTAAAAACCTGCCTTGTAGTCATCTGTATTCCGCACCTAGGCAAGCCTTATGCAATAACTTTAAATAAAATCAGAACCGTCTTTCTGATTAGTATTTAATTGTCAATGTGTTAAAATCAGTAGGCAAGCCTGATTTAGACTTCTTTTCTGAGTCATGTAATAAATCTGGTTCTGTTGTTATCATCAAATACCATGCTTTAGAATTCTGAGTTCAAATGTGGACCTTACATGTGTGTGAGTCGTGATGTCTATGTGCATTACTTGTGGAGGTACATCTGAGCCTTCTATCTATTTCTGTGTTTTCCCCCTAAATGCAGTCTTATATGTTCTTATTTGTCGCCTAGTATTTTTCCTTTAAACTTGAGGGTCTACCTAGAACCCCCTTTTATAGGATAGGAGGCCTAAATTCCTCCGGGACTGATAGGAAAGGACGGGTAACAGCATACAATAAGGGTCGAGACTGACCCTCGCTTTAATTACCTTCACGGGGCGGGAAAGGGTAGATATGAATATGATGGCCGGTGCGTTAATACCACGTGTAGCCCCTTATTGAGGAGTGTCATATCGGGCATTGTATTGATGTGATCCATATTATAAGCAAACCTAGGACACCCCCTTACATTCATGAATATGCTTAGATTATAATTCTTTTCAAAATCTCGCTTTTCCTTTCATTATTTGTTTAAATTTAAATCCCCTGTTATTTTAGCCCTACTTGTTTATTTGCTAATTGTACAGATTCAGAAAAACTGTTTGGCCGAAAACCACACTAGTGGATCCTGAGGGGTCCCTAACACCTTCCGCTTGGGATAATTTCAGTCCCTTACCCTATCTCTTGTTACCAAACGTAGTTATAAATGAACCTTATAGGTGTCTTAACGCACCTTAAATCATTAGCTGGCGACTCTAAAAAATGCAAACCCCCTTTCCCAAAAGAAGAGAGTTGTCCCATAACCAAAATGTCATGAACCCGATTCCGTGATTGAAAAAGGGGGTGCGATAGCATGGGGACTCTGCTGGGGATACTTAGGCTTTTACCATGTCATGCCATTTCTGTGAATTTGTACCCCTACCTATGTTCAATTACTTGTTTAATTCCTTTAAGCATATAATTTCTTCTTCAAAAGCAAAACTGACATATCTTTCTTGTTTCCTCCCTTTGTAACTGCTGCTTTAAATTTTAAAACTGTTGTATTTATCGCTTTCTTAATGTGCAAATACATGGCAACATGCTTTTAATTATTGCATAATCATGCTCAACATCATACTCCACTCGTGCCAAACAAATACTATAGCAACATTTGATAAGTGGTTGCGCCCTTCCAATATCATTACCCACTAAATTCGGAAAGGCTTATTTGCGGTAAAACTAGTCGATCAGCGGTGCAGTCGACAGTTCCGTGCCTTCCCCTTTGAGTTGTCTGCTCAAGGGTACCAGTCTAAAACCCCATAGAAGCCTTGCACTATTTAAATTGTGCATGCATCATGGTCAAACCTAGTTATATTAGTTAAGTTGTCCACATAATGATCCTTTAAGATAGCTTTGTCCAAAAGTCCATTGGGTTTCCCTAAACCCAAATAGACATCATCACGTTCTGTGTATTTATTTGGAGAACTAAATGCTTCATGCTAATTGTTGATATTAAATAGTCGAGTCTGGTGGGGGTAAGGGCCTAACCTTGTTTATATTGCAGAAATATGAGGCACGAAGTCCCCAGATTCGCCATGGTCACCAATATCCTACCAAGATTGCTAAGTTGGTGGGAAGATTTTCATTCTACTGACAAAACCCTCATCAGAAAATATCTAGGTAATCTGCCATCCCACCTGGAGATCCAGCCTAACAACATGATAATAGAAGTTGCTACATTATTTTGGGATTGTGAAAGGGCCGTGTTCCGCTTTGGGGACATCGATATGACACCTTTGCTAGAGGAGATAGGAGGGCTAGCTGGTCTAGTGTGGGAAACTCCAGGTTTGATAATGCTTAAAAACACAGGTAAGGGTTTCGTAAAAGTGATGGCTTTGAAGAAGAACGCAGAATTGGTATGCCTGAAGAATCGTACATCCCTTTTGACTACCTATATGAAAGGTACGGTCACAGCAAATCATACTGTAACTACCATGACTAGTTTGCCATCATGTCCTTGAAACATATCCATCGTAGGGTTTTCGTCTTCATGTTTTGCTTCCTAGGTCCAATCATGTTTCCAATGAAGAAAGGAAGAATCCATACTAGGCTGACTATGGTAACCAAAACTCTAATGGAGGGAATTGGTGGGCAGCTGTTCCGCATTGTACCCATGATCATTGCAGACATATACCGAGCCTTAGAGAAGCGTCAATGAGGAGCAAGACACTTTGAAGGTTGCAATCTACTACTTCAGCTTTGGCTCATGGAACATCTTCCAAAGGGCGAATACCAACAAGAAATTCAGCGAATGAATTATATCCCCGACATGTTTGCTCATCCTGAGAATGCCAAATGATGGGTTGAGCTATTTGATAATCTAACTGAAGAACATGTTCAATGGATGTTCGAGTTGTTTCCGATAGAGGAGTTCATCGCCCGATCTAGAGATGCACCTTTCCTGATACTGATTGGTCTAATATGAACATACCCTTATGTCCCTCTTCGATTTATGAGGCAAGCAGGTAGGAAGCAAGTCATACCCAGGGTCGACAAAATGAGCCATCTTCGAGCTGACTTCCAAAATGATGATAGTTCCCAGTAGTGCCAAGCCCAGCACATGTGGCACTGCAAGATCGTAATGGGGAAAGACACCATCGAGCCAGAGAGATATCATGCCGGTTGTACCCCTTTCTATTCGGGTTGGTTGGAAGACAATTGGGATGGTCTGGGCCAGCCAGGATTCGTTTGAGGTCACAGAATTATAGATGAAAATGTCGAGGCACAAGTCAAGTACAACCAGCTGCGCGAAAGGATCCGTAAATGTGAGAGCGAACACCGAGATATACAAGAGTCTAACCAGAAGCTAATTGAGGAATGGAAAGACATGTCTATCAATGCCAACAAAAAGCTAGGATACCTAGAGCGATGCATAGTAGAACTGGAGGGAAAATTTCTCAAGAGGATTGAAGACTGTGAAAAGGCTGAAGGGACCGAGGGCGGACATCTAGACAAAGCATACCTGTTGCTGGGACTTCACAAATTGGGGAAGCTGTTTGACGGAGCCAAAGATGTCGAGTCTGGGGAAGGTCCTTCTGGGACCAAATAGATAGGAATTTACTTTTCGCTTTATGAATGAAATAAGGCCAATTGTCATTAGTGACTTTTATTTCTTGCTTATTTAGTGTTGTTTTTGGGATTCGCCTATCTTTATCAATAAAATAAGGCATTTAGCATTGAATGTTCTCCAAATCTATTTGTCGCTAGGCCTACCACGGGCACAAAGAGGTTCCCAAATTAGGACACACTTTACATTCCCGCACTATGTGTTTAAATATTGTAATACTTTTTTTTTATAATCCTCACTGACTTGATTACCTTTTGTTTTTATTTTTATTTTTATTATTCCCCTCCCCAAAGGTTAGTTTGTGCACTCTGGCATCATCATCTTATTTCACAAGATCTAAGGGCCCTCAACCCATTCCTCATCTTAGTCCCATTAAAGGCAAGAACAAAGGCAAAATGGAAGATTTAAACAACATCAGGAAGGAGAATACAGCTGAATCTTCGAAGAGTATTCGGGTTCCTAACAAGAATGTGTCACAACTTGAATAGAAACTGCTGAAATTCCAATAAGAGCTCGATTAGGTTCGAAATCTGGCAAACCTGTCATTTTCCTTCAGCACCCCAGATATCAACTTCCCCAACGCTCAAAACTCTACACCTCCAGAAAATATCCCAAAATAGCAAAATCATCCTGCGCCTCACCATCATGCTGATCCACCAAAGAACCAATGTAACACCTGCCATACCCCAAACAACACTCCACTGCTCATCCTAGAACCTCAAAACTCCAGAAACGACCATTTCCACGCCCATACACCAGGCCACCATAACACTCCTATCTACGTGGAAACCATGCCACACTCTACCCAACCTATCTCATGCACCCCTGAGTCTGATGAAAAGGATATACTTATCAGGAACTTGGTCGAGGAACTTAAGAAAGTGACCAGTCAGATTTAGGGTGTTGAGGGAAGCAAAGAAATTGAGGGGATGAACTATGATGACCTTTGCATACAACCAGATGTCGAACTGCCTGAGGGGTACAAACCTCCTAAGTTCAAAATATTTGATGGTACGGGTGATCCAAGGGTCCATCTGAGGACATATTGCAACAAGCTGGTTGGAGTAGGGAAGGAAGAAAGGATCCGCATAAAGGTGTTCATGAGGAGTTTGAAAAGAGATGCATTATTTTGGTACATCAGCCAAGATCCCAAGAAATTGTCAAGCTGGGTAGGCATGGCATGTGACTTTAAGGATAGATTCAGGTTTAATACAGAGAATGCACCAGATGTGTTCTATATCCAGAAATTGAAAAAGAATCCCACATAGATATTTCACGAGTATGCTACTCGCTGGAGGTCCGAAGTTGCTAAGGTCTGAGCTTAGGGCCCACAATACTATAAATGGATGATGATTATTGAGAACCACAAGTTCTTCGACATTATCAAATTAGGTGAAAGAATTGAAGAAGGTATTAAAAGTTGTATGGTTACAAATTTCAAAGCCTTGCAAGCTACAAATAAGGATTTACAGTCCGGTAGTGTATCCAAGAAAATGGACATAGAGGCAGTGATGGTTGCACAAAGGACCAAGTCTCCCCTCAAATTCCAAGCTTGCCCAACACCTCCACTCACATACCAGTCAGCTTTAAATTACCAAGCACCCTCATCCTCATACCAAGCTCCGCCACCAACTTATTAGTCATCTCCACCTCCTACATATCAACCTATATCAAACCTATAATGCTCAACCATCCCATTATCAATCACCCCTTGCACGCTAAAATTTCCCTATACCTATACCCAATTTTGATCGCAAACCTCCAAAACAATATACAGCCATCGCTGAACCCATCGACCAGCAGTATGAGAGGCTCAAAGTTGTTGGTTATGTCACCCCCATTCCTGCTGCAACCCTTAAGACTCCTTCTCAGTGGGTTAACCCAAACAAGTCCTATGCATACCACTCCGGCATGAAAGGGCACACCACCGATGAATGTCGTTCCTTGAAAGATAGGATACAGTCTTTGATTGATAACAAGATCATTGTGGCAAAGGAACCCAATCCAATCATCCGCAACAACCCTATGCCTGACCATAAGGGTGGAGGTATCCACATGATTGAAGTAGAAGATGACTGGGATCCCGAGGGATCAATCGGGTTGATCGCAAAAGTGATGACCCGAAGAAACCAACAATTACTCTCAATCCAATCATAGTCCAGGTCCAACAGTTTGAGGACTATGAGGTGAATATGTTTATACCTCTTGAGTTTGAAGCAGCGCCATCCGCAAAGGCACCAGCACCAATTGAGGTTGAATTTGCATCTCCAGCAAATGCACCCGCACCATTTGAGGTTACAGTCTTGCCACCCAAGGCACATGTTCCATTCAAAGTAAGGTTAGCCGCACCGGTCCCAGTGGCGATGTCAACCATCCCACCATTCTATACAAAATGTTGTACCCTAGGACTATACAATCGAGGCGAGAAGGAAAGGCAAGGTCAGGATTGAAGAAACTGTCATAGCACAGGGTATGACAAGAACTGGTAGAGTATATACCCCTGAACACCTAGCTGAATCAAGCAACAGGCCTCCAATCGGCCACCTCTCATTGAGACAGGTCCGGACGACCTTTGGAGGAAAATACAGGCCAAGGAATATTCGGTCATCGACCAGTTAAACAAGATGGCAACGTAAGTATCCATTCTCTCTTTGCTACAAAATTCTGAGACATACAAGAATGTTCTGTTAAAGGTGCTAAATGAAGCATACATACCAAGTAACATCACTAGTGGGGAAGTGGTTAATATGGTATGACAAGTGCTGGAAAGCCATAAAATCACCTTTCATGAGGACGAGCTGCCACATGAAGGGATGGGGAATAACAAAGCACTGCACATCACTGCGCAATATGAAGATTATTTCATCACCTGAATGTTGATTGATGAAGGTTCCAGTCTTAACATTTGCGCACTGGTAACACTCAAGAATCTGCTTAAAGGGCTGCATGATATAAAGGATGGAGCAATCAATGTCAAAACCTTCGATGATTCTCAGAGGTCCACCATTGGCGAGATTAGTCTATGCCTGCAGATGGGACCAACCTGGTTCGAGGTCGATTTCCAGGTAATAGATGTACCAACATCTTACAACTTGCTGCTTGGAAAACCATGGATTCATGTTATTGGGGCCGTAGCATCAACGCTATATCAGGCAGTAATGTTCGAATGAAATCACCAGGAAGTGATCATTCATGGCGATGGTAGCAACCCTATATATAGTCGCTAGACCATTCCGGCAATCGAGGGAAGAAGGAATGGAAAACTTACCACCACATTGAGCGGGTCAATGCTATTGACAAAGACAAATGGTGGAATATCAAAATCGAGAGTATACTGAGTCAGGTACGAACCTGGCAAAGGGCTCGGCAAGAACCTCCAAGGAATTTCTAAACTCATAAAACTCAAGAAACATGGCACTACCTTCAGTTTAGGATATGAATACACATGGAAAGAATTCAATAACTGGTCGCCACCATGGCGCGGTCCTTACAATCCACTATAGCAGCCAATACCATATCTGGAGTAGACTTTCAAACATGCCGACATTATTTATAGGTCAGATAAAGAAGAAGCACTTGCAGCAAAGAAGAACTTGTTTTTAGAGGATAATGACATGGATTGTTGTGTTATTATCGAGGAAGAGGGGGAGGAAGGCCCTTCCATATAGGCTGTGAGCAGAGGGGCACATCTCAAGAATTGGACCATCAGGACAACCAAAACCCGACGAGCCTCAGGCATTACTATTACTTGTCTCGATGAACCAATGACTATGACATGCAATCAGACAAGGCAACAAACGGACATTGATTCAGATGAAGATAACATACCTGACGAGATTGTCAAAAAAGTCGAGAACTTTGAAAAACGACCTAAGTCCAACCTAGACGAGACCGAGATTGTCAACCTGGGAGATGCAGAAAGCATCAAGGAAACACGAATCATCATTCACCTATCACCATCAGAGAAGAAAGAATACACAGAATCGCCTGGTCGTATGATGACATGACTAGTCCGAGTACCTCTATTGTGGCTCACAAACTACCTGCTAATCCATTGTGTCCACCAGTAAAGCAGAAGCTAAGAAAGTTCAAGCCTGATATGAGATGAAAATGAAGGAAGAAGTAACCAAGCAGATCAAGTCTAAGGTTCTCAGGTTAGTAGAATACCCAACATGGTTAGCCAATATTGTGCTAGTGCCAAAGAAGGATGGGAAGATCAAAGTCTGTGTCGACTACCAGGATCTCAACTGAGCCAATCTGAAAGACGACTTCCCTTTGCCAAATATACTCATTCGGATTGACAACTACGCTAAGCATGAGCTACAATCATTGGTAGATTGCTTCACTGGCTATCATCAGATCTGGATGGATGAGGAAGATGCTGAGAAAATGACTTTCATTACGCCGTGGGGAGTGTACTGTTACAAGATGATGCCATTTTGCCTGAAGAATGCAGGGTCCACCTATATGAGGGCCATGACTACCATTTTCCATGATATGATACACAAGGAGATAGATGTATATGTGGATGATGTTATTATCAAGTCCAAGAAGGTCACTAACCATATAGAAAATCTGAGGAAGTTCTTCAATAGACTACGGAGATACAACCTGAAACTAAACCCCGCAAAATGCGCATTTGGGGTTCCTTCTGGGAAATTGCTTGGGTTTATTGTGAGCCGCCGAGGAATAGAACTGGATTCATCGAAAGTCAAAGCCATTCAAGAACTACCACCTCCAAAGAACGAGAAGGATGTGATGAGTTTCTTGGGGAGGCTTAACTACATCAGCCGATTCATAGCATAGTCTATAGTTATCTCTGAACCAATCATTAAGATGTTAAGAAGGACGCCGCCACCAAATGAACCGATGACTGCCAGAATGCCTTCGACGAGATCAAGGAGTACATGTCAACACCACCAGTCTTAGTCCCGCCCGAGCCAGGTAGACCCTTATTACTCTACCTTGAAGTGTTAGATAGAGCCTTTGGATGCATTCTGGGGCAGCATGATGAAATAGGGAGGAAAGAACAAGCCATTTATTATCTCAGTAAGAATTTCACCCCGTACAAGGCCCGATATTCACTATTGGAACGTACCTATTGTGCTTGGACTTGGGTAGCTCAGAAGCTGAGACATTACTTATGTGCCTATACTACATATCTCATATCGAGAATGGATCCCTTGAAATAAATCTTTCAGAAGCCTATACCCACCGGCAAGCTAGCCAAGTGGTAAATCCTATTGAGTGAGTTCGACATTGTTACATAACTCAGAAAGCAGTCAAGGGACAGGTACTGGCAGACCACCTTGCTGAAAACCCCGTGGATAGAGGATACGAACCCTTGAAAACATATTTTCCTGATGAAGAGGTATAATTCATAGGAGAAAAGAATGGGGAATCCTATGACGGTTGGAGAATGTTCTTCGATGGAGCAGCAAACTTCAAATGAGTTGGCATAGGAGCAGTCCTAATATCAGAAACCGGTCAGCATATCTGGTGTCTACCAAACTTTGGTTCCCCTGCACCAACATTATGGACGAGTATTAAGCCTGCATCTTAGGACTCAGAATGGCCATTGACATGAACGTTCAAGAGCTGCTAGTGATTGGAGATTCAAACTTGCTTATAAATCAGGTACGAGGAGAATGGACGACCAAGAACTCTAAGATACTCCCGTATCTGCATCATGTATAGGAATTGAGAAAGAGGTTCACGAAGATGGAATTCTAACATGTTCCCAGAATCCAAAATGAGTTCGCCGATGCATTGGCTACCCTATCATCTATGATACAGCACCCCGACAAGAATTTCATGGATCCCATTTTGGTGAAAATCCATAATCATCCAGCTTATTATGCCCATGTTGACGAGGAAGCAGACGAAAAGCCTTGGTTTCATGACATGAAGGAATATTTGACAAAAGGAGAGTACCTAGAGCTTACAAATCCTACTCAGAAACACACATTTCGGAGATTGTCCAACAACTTCTTTCACAGTGGAGGAATCCTATACTGGAGGACTCCTGATTTAGGAATATTAAGATGTCACAACGCAAAGGAAGCATCTAGGCTACTAGAGGAACTCCATGTTGGGACCTGTGGCCCACATATGAATAGTTTTGTCTTAGAAAAAAAGATACTCTAGGCTGGTTACCTTTCGATGAATATGGAAATGGGCTGCATCCAGTATGTCCGGAAATGCCACCGCTATCAGATACATGAAGACATGATAAAGGTACCTCAAAGCGCACTTAAAACAACAAGCTCACCATGGTCATTCGCCGCTTGGGGGATGAAAGTTATTGGACCAATAAAGCGTCCTGCTTCCAACGAACACAGGTTTATCCTAATATCCATTGACTATTTCACCAAATGGGTTGATGCAGCATCTTACAAATTAGTGACTAAGAACGTCGTGGCAGACTTTGTCCGCGACTGCATTGTTTGTCGATTCGGGATTCCAGAGTCAATCGTTATTGATAATGGCTCCAACCTCAATAGTGACTTGATGAAAGCTATGTGCGTAACTTTCAAGATCAAACACAAGAATTCCACAACCTACAGACCTCAAATGAATGGAGCTGTAGAAGCCGCCAATAAGAATATCAAGAAGATATTGAGGAAAATGATAGAGAAGCATAAACAGTGGTAGGAGAGTTATCATTTTCTCTACTGGGTATCACACCATCGTCCACACATCAATCGGGGCAACCCCGTATATGATGGTTTACGGTATAGAGGCTGTCATTCCCACTGATGTCGAAATTCCTTCCGTAAGGATCATACAAGAAGCTGAGCTCGACGACACAGAGTGGGTGAAAAGTCGTTATGATCAACTAGACCTTATAGACGGAAAGAGAATGAATACAATCTGCTATGGTCAACTCTATAAGAACAGAATGTCCAGAGCTTTCAACAAAACTGTCAAGCCAAGACAGTTTGCACTGGGACAGCTGGTGTTAAAGAAAAGTTTTCCGTATCAAGATGAAGCCAAAGGGAATTTCTCCCCCAACTGGAAAGGTCCATACATGGTTTACCGAGTTTTGACAAGAGGAGCCCTCATACTTGCAGAAATGGACAGAGAAGTCTGGCCAAAGCCGATCAACTCAGATGCAGTCAAGCGTTACTATATGTAATCTTTGTGCTTTCCTTATATGATGTAAATTGAACTACGCCTAAACTGATTTCCATTTAAGAGGGGATACGTAGGCAGCCCTATGGATTTGGTCACAATTCAAATAAAATTTCATTTCCCCCGCAATTGGAAACTGGGCAGAATTTTGAGGACCCTTAAAATTCCTAAGTAATTTCAGCCGATCGTTGCACGAGCAACAGTTAGGAACGTCAACCCATCAATTTAGGGCAGAATTTTGAGGAGGACACTCAATATTCCATAGCAAGAGAGGTTGCAATGTCTCGAACCATGTCACAGTGGTCGGTTCATGTAAAAGCTATTTTTAACTATATATTTATGTCATACTTTTACAAAAATTATGCATGATTATTATTGAAACTGCTTTGTTTAGAAACACTACCCTAATAATATAGACGGTATCACTAGATCAAATATGAACGAGTCAAGCGAAGCTAGCAAGGATACGAACTAACCTCCCCCCTTTACAAAACTCACGATTTTTCTTTGGATGCAGGCACTAGGATTTGCGAAATTGTTAAATGTATTGTACGCTCATGGGACAAATATTGTTCAAGAATACGACTCTCTGAACCTTTGCACTTGCCAACATTTGCTATCAGCACACACCAGTGATTTCCCACATGTCACGATGCTCCCAGTAATCACAACGCCGCAATCCACTATCAGCTAAGAAAACTCTATTTCTATTTGTTATTTTATTTCTTGCATAAGGCTACTATTCTGCCTTTCGAGACTAATCGTTGTCTCCATCTGCATATGCATTGCATAAGGCTACCATTCTGCCTTTCAATTTGCATAAGGCTGCCATTCTACCTTCCAACTTGCATAAGGTTATCATTCTGCCTTCCGAGACTAAACGTTGTTTCCATCTGCATCTACATTGCATAAGGCTACCATTCTGTCTTCCAACTTGCATAGGGCAACCATTCTACCTTCCGAGAGTAAACGCTGTCTCTATTTGCATCTGCATTGCATAAGGCTATCATTCTGCCTTCCAACTTGCATAAGGCTACCATTCTGCCTTCTGAGGTTAAGCTCTACCTCTATTTGCATTCACATCTGCATTGCATAAGGCTACTATTCTTCCTTACAACTTGCATAAGGCTAGCATTCTGCCTTTTGAGGTTAAGGTCTACCTCCATCTGCATTCGCACCTTTGCATAAGGCTACTTTTCTGTCTTTCGAGACTAATCTCGGCCTCTAATTTTCTTCGATTCCAAGCACTATTTATCTCGCTTCTCTTACGAGCTAAGCTCTGCCCTTCAATTCGCAAGACTAAGCTCTGTCTTCTCCGCATCATACTACTGCATCCTTCATGGACGGAAATATCGCCAACTCATCCAAAGGCATCATCATTCAGAGGCACCATCTGCATAACCCGAGAACACCATGTCATGGCCTGAGGATCTCTTTCCATCATTTGCATATCATTATTCAAAGGCGTCATGGTTCGTAAGCACCATTCTAATAGCTCAAGAATATCATTTCATGGCCTGCAAATCCGTTAGCATACGCTTCATAGCCCAAGACATCATGGTCTGAGGACGCTATTCCTAACCGTCCAAAGACTACATTCATGGTCTAACGGGAATTTTCATCATGTTTAAATTCATGCACAGTGTACGCTTGTATTGTTTCTATTTGTAGGTAAACCGGCGAGCAACTGCTATCCCAACAAGATTGATCCCGCTCTAGTTCCCTCAGCCATATCAAACCTAACCATTCCCATAAACCGCTCACTCACCCAGCCCTAGATATTGCGTCCGTTCTTGAAATGTCTTCATCGGTATACTCTCCAGGTGAATCCAGAACTACATACAGCCTGATTCCTGTAAAACCAGGGATATGTAGGCAACTCAGAAACTAGGGTGCGGCCTAAACCTCTTCAAACCATTTCGCTCGGTCAAAATTGGTCATCATATCTTTATCCGACAACTCTTTCATCCTTCCTGGGTAAAGAGGGGCAACTGTTGATACCCAATTTTTCCTCAAATTATTTTTATATTTGCATAAATACCTTCAAAATCACTTTTTATAATAATTGATATTTTTCCATAATTTTCCATATCATTATTAATTTATTCAATATTTTATATCCAATAATTATTCGTATATTACATTACAAGTAATTTCAAAGTATTTCTTAGCTCAATATATCATTTTTAATCATATTAGGATATAATTATTTCACAAATTAGCCAATTTGGCATTGTTTGGCCATAATTACAACGATTTTGCAATTATAGCCTAATTATACACTTTAAGCTATTTTAATTTAATAATCAGTCATTTTATATTTTTAATATTAGTTAATTACCTTAATTTCACCTATTTAACTTTAATTTCATTTTATCTTATTATTAGTTATTTTATTAATTATTTATATAATTTTAATTGGGTATATAACAACTAGCCACCCTTATTTAAATTATAACCAGCCCCAAACCCAATTAAACCAACCCAAACCACAGGCCCAATCCGTCTAAATCCCCAAACCAATCCCTAAGTCCTTAACCCGACCCACCTACCCCATTCAATCCTGACCATTGATTATTCAGATCAACGGTCCCTATTCCCCTTTCCTTAATTAAACCTGGACCTAACCCCTCCTCCAAACCCTCTTATTCACTCCTCTCTCACCCCACCTCTAAATCCTCTCCTCCTATCTTCTCTATCAGACAGCCTCAAACCCTAATCACTGTCCACCCTTCTCCAGCCACCTCCCTCGCCGGAAACCATGGCCTCTCATCATCTCCTGGTCTCTGCTTCACCCCACGCCGGTTTGACACTACCCTGAGGTCCTCAGGTGAACCTGGAGCGGTTCAACTCCTATCCATGGTCTTTTATGCCATTTCCCGGCCATCCATGGTTGTTCGAGTAAGATCTATGACTTTTTCCGGTTAAAACCAATGACGTTTTAAGGTCCTCTCATCTTCTTTGGGTTCTCTAAATCCCTAACTCTTGAGATTGTCCACTTTTCTTTAGATTTGTCTAATATCTAGGTATATCCATGATTTTTAACCAATTTTCCTTCATCTCTACTATTTTTCGAAAACCCTACATTCGCTATTGGTCGATTCTTCTCAAATCTTTCTATATCTGAGATGATTAGAGTATTATTAAGCGTGCTCCTTTAAAAACCCCCTGTTTTAACTAACTATTTCGAATTTCATAAACTAGGGTTCATCCCAAGTTGTTTTCAAGGGTTTTTTTCTTACTTCTAGGTGTTTGATTAATTACCATTTCGTCTTCGTGACTAATTTGTGCAAGAATATAAAATCCTAGTTGATTCTATGTGGTTCCTTCAATCTTTGTTTCAATTTTGGGTATTTTTGTGGTGTCAGTCATGTTAGTTTACTCTATCTTTGGACTTAAACATTTCTCCTTGTTAAATCCAGTATTTTTGTGGTTTTTCCCTAATTGATCTTCATTAGAGTTCAAACCTGCTTTTCCGGCTAGGTACTGTATTTTCTTTGAGGTCTTACTTAGTTTAATCTCTATCTATGTGATTTGAGTAAACCTTTCAAGAAATCACTATTCTTTTGAAGGTTTTGCTGATTACTTTACTCTATTATGATTCGTGTCAATAAATTATATTTATTTCCTTGTTTATGACTTTAATTGATCATCTCTGCCTTAATTGATTGCTTGTATAATTTTTGGATTCTTACCGAATCCTTATTTGGTATGATTTGGACTCCTTGCCTTAATTAAACCCCGGTTATTACCATTAATCAATTACCCCAATTAAGTGGGGGGTTTATTCCGAACCCTTTTAGGTGATTTCATTCTGTAATATTTGTGATTGTCCCTAATTGACTGACTTCTGATTCTTTGCCTTATTAGTTCTACTCCTAAAGTTCTATATATACACTCTTGTTTTACCTCTCAAGACACGAACAATAGTTCAGAATAAACAAACACACACTCAAACTCTCTCTTCTTTCTCTGCTACTTGTGCTAACTACTTGTCTAGCCAGCTGAAAGCCAAAGCTAGACTATGGAACTCTCTGTGCTTTCCTTTTCTGCACTTTGCTTCCTCAACTAGTATGTTCCTAGTTCAATTTTGAACCTCAACCATATGTGCTCCATGTCTGTTAATCCATGTCTCCTTCTGCACTAATTTAATGGATTATGTATTTTATTGTTCTTCTTGTTTACTGCTTTATTCAGCATGCTTAAGTTTTGCCCTCTCTTGTTCAAGTATGAGTGTCTGGGTATCACTTGTCTTGTTTCATACTTTGCCAGCATATCTACTTAAGTTCTTGTTTATTTCCCTCAACTAGTATGCCATGATAGTATCATAGACTCCTAATGTACATGATTAACACTAAGCAGCATGACTAATTATGTGTAATAGACCCATGTCCTCAACATGACTACTCTCATACCCTGTCCCTATGTCTTATTACTATTCTAATTTCGAGCATGATTCCCTTGTTAACACTTTGAAGTAGTAGTTTTGTGTTCTGGAGGCCAATCAGTTGCTACTTGTTCTTTGTACCTGCTGGTTTATATGCTTCTCTTCTCATCCATGTTTACATGTTTCTGATTTGGGCTCTCTGTGTCCCCAACCCTTTACTTCTCTGCTTGTGAATGTTGAAGTAATACTATTCTTTGAGTTTGTTCTGTGTGTGCTGGCTTAGTTCAAATTGTTGTTGCTCCTATTCCTTTCTCCTTTCAAAACTGTTTTTCCCAAAGCTACTCTGTTGTTGTTTTTTTTTTTTGCAAACGTATTTCAAGCATGTTGTTTCAAAACTGTATTCCAATTCAACCTTTTTAAATCTATGTCAAGCACTCTCACATATACTTTTAGACCACTAGGTTCTGCCCCTTTTGTGTGAGCCTTGCCTTGGGACCCTTGAGCTCCCTCTGAACTTTGGTACATAAAAACGGTCCTTTTCACACTGCACTTACTCTGTCTTGGCTATAAAATCTGGGTGTGAGCACTGCCCAGGATTCCTTGAGGTCCTTAGGAAACTTTGACATATCCGGATATGAGAAAGACTATGGAACAATCTTGGCACTTGAGGTGATTTATCACATAACTCAGGAAGGAAGTCCTAATCAGGCTCTCTATAGAATAATTTCTTGTTTTTCATTTCTATTTATGTAATTCATTTCAATGTTGGTCTGTAATAATTTGTAAAAAATATTGGGGTAACTAGTAAAAAGGGCGGGTATTTATATGTTTATGAGGTAAGGCGGGTAGAAACGATGCCTATAGGACTTCACATTTAACTATGTTTGCCTTACCATGTTAGAAACCATGCCAATAAGACTTTACATTTTATTATGTTTTCCTTACCATGTTAGAAATCATGCCTATATGATTTACTATGTTTACCTTACCATGTTAGAAATCATGCCTATAGGGCTTTACTATACTTGCCTTACCATGTTAGAAATCATGTTTAGTAGATCTCAAAATCAGTTTCACAAATAGATGACCTGCCGATAGGATATAATTTAATCCAACTCCTATTACAACAAGTGTTACATGCTTTCTTTCGTTGGTCATCATGCCTGCCAAGTTTTTGAAACCAGTGTTAAATAACTAGATGTAATGTATATAGAGAATAACTCTAGAAATGCTGCCTATAGATCTCAACTAGTTTAATTTAAATAAATCAATCCAGTTCGCATTTTAGTTTGTTTCAAAACTGGTTTAATTAATGGTTTACGTTCCTTAAAACAAGTTTTTTCAAAAGCTGCCTTGATTTGTCATTAGATATCATGCCTATGAGGATTCAAGAGTCCGCTTTCAAAACATGACTCATAGTCATCTGTATTCCAGGCCTAGGCAAGCCTTAGGCAATAACTTTAAATAAATCAGAACCGTCTTTATGATTAGTGTTTAATTGTCAATTTGTTAAAATCAGTAGGCAAGCCTGATTCGAACTTCTTTTCTGAGTCATGTAATAAATCTGGTTCTGCTGTTATCACTTGTATACCATGCTTTAGAATTCTGAGTTCAAATGTGGACCTTACACGCGTTGAGTCGTGACGTCTATGTGTGTTACTTGTGAAGGTACATGCCTTCTATTTGTTTCTGTGTTTCCCCCCTAAATGCAGTCTTATGTGTTCTTATTTGTCGCCTAGTATTTTGCCTTTAAACTTGAGGGTCTGCCTATAACCCCCCTTTATAGGATAAGAGTCCTAAATTCCTCCAAGACTGATAGGAAGGGACGGGTAACAACATGCAATAGGGGTCGAGATTAACCATCGCTTTAATTACCTTCACGGTGAGGGAAAGGGTAGATATGGATATGATGACCGATACATTTATACCACTGTAGCCCCTCTTTGAGGAGTATCATACCGAGTATTGCATTGATGTGATCCATATTATAAGCAAACCTAGAACACCCCGTTACATTCATGAATATGCTTATATTAAAATGCTTTTCAAAATCTCG
Organism: Nicotiana tabacum; assembly: GCF_000715075.1. Lineage (NCBI taxonomy): Eukaryota > Viridiplantae > Streptophyta > Magnoliopsida > Solanales > Solanaceae > Nicotiana > Nicotiana tabacum. Next base: position 30,216,977 of record NC_134085.1, read on the forward strand.
CTTTTTTTTCATTAGTTGTTTAAACTTAAATCCCTTATTATTTGAGCCCTACTTGTTTATTTGCTAATTGTACAGATTCACAAACACTATTTGGCCAGGAACCACACTAGTGGATCCTGAGGGGTGCCTAACACCTTCTCCTTGGGATAATTTCAAGCTCTTATCCTATCTCTGGTTACTAAACGTAGTTATAAATGCACCCTATAGGTGTCTTAAGGCACCTTAAATCGTTAGGTGGCGACTCCTTAAAAATGCAAACCCCATTTTCCAAAAGGAGAGAGTTGTCCCATTACCAAAATGTCATGAACCCGATTCTGCAAAGAAAAAAGGGGGCGCGACATCCATATTATCCCGCAATGCAGCAATGGCACATGACACAGTCAACTCTGGGGCCAGCCCTGTTGTTGATACCCAATTTTTCCTTGTATATTTTAACCACATATATATACTTTTAAAATAGTACATATGCAGTTATAAGCATGCATAAGTATTTTTTATAATTTTTCTACAGTTTTAAATGTTCCAATTCAATTTATTTCTCCTCTTTTTATTATATAAATGTCAAATAATTATTTTTCAAATTACTTTTATTTTTGTGCATTTTCATAATTATATTTACATTTTTTTTAGCTAAAATGCACATCTTTGCAATAATAGCCCTTACTACTGTATAATTATATTATTTATGCGTAAAATGGTCTTTTATATTTTAAAAATGTTAAATAACTATTTTAAATCATTTTAGTACACAAAGATATTTTTTGGTATTCATTTATTATTTTTATAAATTATTTAGTTATTAAAATTAGCTATTTAAAATCTGGCCCTATTTTCTATTGCAATTTTGATCCAAATTTGACCCAATACCCAGCACAATTTTAACATAAACCTACCCAGGCCTAATACCCATCTGCCCTAACCCAATACCCGGCCAAATCCTAGCGGTCAATCGTTTTGATCAACGGTCCATGTTTCCCCCTTCTTAAATTAAACCTAATGACCCCCCCAAAACCCTCTCATTTCCCTCACCTTCCCCGTTGTCACCTAATCCTCTCACCTCTCAAATGTTCTCAAACCTAACCCTAATCGAACCTCGTCGTCACTTATCTATGGCTATCTATGATGGTTTCTCACCACCCCAGGCCTCTAATGGCCTCTCTCTTGTACTGGTCTCACTATCTCCAGGGTCCTCAAGGGACCAAGGTTAGTCTTCTTGCATCTATGGTCCTTTCTCGCCTGTTTCAGGTTGTTCCAGTATGATTCCGAGTAAGAGCTTCCTATATTGCCTTAGATCTATGGGTTTCTGAGCTTGCTTCTTCAACTCTATGTTGTTCTTCTCGAAACCCTAATTTCTTCTAAACTTCTTAGATCTGTACAGATCTGAGATGTTTGGACCTATTTCATATGATTTTTTACAAATAAAACCTTCTGATTTTCGAATGGTTTTCCATTTTCCTAAACTAGGGTTTCCTGAAAATTTCTTTTCCAAAAATGTTTGATAATTTTGAGTGTTTGATATTCTGTTCTTATGTGTCTTGACTGATTTCGTAAGGGTTGCTCTAACCTTAACTTGTTTATACAAAAAGCCCTAATTTTTTCGACGTTCTTTGTTTGGTTTCTGAGTATTTGTGTACTGACTTTGTTCATGCATTGGTTCTTGTGATTTTTCTTTAGCCATTTAGATGTCTTGTGGTTTTCTTATCCTAATATGCCTCTACTGAGTTTCTTAGTTCAACTTTCCTACTGATTCTATATGTTTGTGTTAATTCTGACTATTCATGTTAAGACTATATTTTCACCTTAAATCAGTGTCGTTTCTTGATTTTCCAATTTGTTACATTAAAGTTGTGTGTCGAATACTGACTATTCCTTTCTTGCCTTATTTTGTCTACGAGACTTGCTGACTCTTTATGAAATTTTCTCTTTCATTGAACTCTTGACTATTCTAAAGTTCTTATTTCCTGGTTTGATTTGAACTCTTTTCCTTAACAAAACTTTTAATACTTATTTCTCTACTCGGTTTGATTGAACTCCTTGCCTTAATTAGTTTTTCCATTGCCTTATTTGTTATTTGCTGATTCTTATTGATTGTTTCCTTAATTGAAACTTATGTTCATTTACCCCCAATTACCTACTCTATACCCAAACCTTACTTGATTCTTTTCCATAAATATTTATCATACTTTTACCGTTGATTTGATTATCCCTTGATTAAGGGGAAGACTTACTGATTTTACATATGTGACTGATTCTGTGAATTTCCCTAATTGCTACATAACTAATCACTTGCATTATTTTGTTTAACCCTTAATTACTATATAAACTCCCTCTTATTTTAACTTTTGGACATGAACAATAGTTCAGAAACTATATCTTTACACTCTAGAAGGCTCTCTCTATGCTCTCTCTTCTCTCTTTGCTCTCTTTGCTACTTGTGATATTTGTTATTCTAGTTGGCTACAAGCCAAGGTTGGGAATTGCACAATACCTTGCTCACATCTTGTGTTTTCTTTCTTTAGCTAGGTATGCTTCTGATTATTTTTATGACTCAAAACCTATGTGTTTACTTTAGCCCATATGGTTTGAGTCGATTCTTGCCTCTGTTTACTACTTACTCATTCATGCTCAATACTGCCTATTCAAACCTGTGATAAGCATGCTTCCATTTTACTTGCTTGTTTGCTATCTCGTTTAACATATCTGCATATGTAACTAAGCTGTTTGATTAAATACTGTTTATTTGACATGCCTAAACTCTATTTCTATGTAACTAGCATGCCTTTACTTATTAATACCTGCCCAGCATGTTCATTTAGGTCCTTACCTATTTTGTCCCCTCCTGCTAAGTTAGTTAATCTCATTAGAGTGATTCAAGATGTGTTGATGTCCTTAACATGTTTCTTGTGTGATCCTTGCTGCTTGACTTGCATTCTATCTAACCTACTAGTTCTATAGAACCCTTCAAAAGCTCTATGTATCCTGTTAATTGTGTGCTCCATTAAAGTGTCCTCTCTATGTTCCTAACCTCTCTTCCCTTGTGTGAAAGTTGTTTGCCAAAGTACTTCCTAAAAACTGTTTCTTTTATGACTTGTTTTTTGATTGCAAAATGTTTCTTTACACTTCCTCAAACTGTTTTATCACTAAATCAGCACTGTTTTTTAGAAATTCTTTTCAATCCTAAGACATTTCTTTAAACTGTCTATTAAACTCTTTCAAACCATTATGCATATCCACTAACTCTTAGAATACTAGGTCATGCACCTCTGATATGTGTACTTCCATGAGACCCTTGAGATCTCTTTGAACTCTGGCATGTCAATGCTGGCACTTCTACACTGCACCTAAATCGGTTATTATTTTAGAAAGGTCTAGGTATGAGCACTGCCTGGGATCCTTGAGGTCCTTAGGGAACTCTGACACACCTAGACATGAAATTGGCTATGGAACTTTGGCATTTGAGACTACTGGAGGCTTGGAAACCACTTTGGGCCTACTTTAGGCTCCATATAGCTTAATTTCTATTCTATGTGTGTAATTCATTCAATTTTTGGTTTGTAATAATTAATTGTAAACAAACAGTGGGGTGATTAGTGAAAAGAGAGGGTAGTTGTATATTGTGGGTAAAATTGGGTAGATACCATACCTATAGGGTCCTTATTAATTAAAATGCGTTTGTTAGATAACATGCCTATAGGACCTGCTTTGGTTTAAATAAGTTCTGTTTGCTTTACTTCCACACAATTAGAATCCATGCCTATAGGATCTAAATCCGCTTTAACAATAGAGACCGTGCCTATAGGATCTAAATCAGCTTTTAATAATTAGATACCATGTCTATAAGAGTTAAAATCAGCTTTAATTAGAAAATCATGCCTATAGTACTTAAAACCAATTTAGTTAGAAAATCAGTTTAATTCATGTTTATTCTAAATCAGTTTAAGTAGCTAATCTGTCCGCTTCTTTAATATGTTTTTAAATCTGAACTAAATAATATTGCTAGAAAGTATGCCTATAGGATATCAAGTTGTCCGTTTAAAAATCGTTTACTATTCTACTACATTCCTGATCAATAATAGATATCGTGCTTCTAGGATATCCCTATTACGCATCTAGACAAGCCTGTAGGGCGGCTAAAACCTTGTAAACTTTAAAACTATGCCTTGTTATTTGAGACTACTCACACTCAACGGGCTTAAAAGAATAAGTAGGCAAGTATGATTCAAGTATTTAACACTTTGGTCCTAATTCAATATTGTATACTCTTTGCTCATCTAGATATCATGTTCTTAAGTTTTCTCTTAAATACCTGAAACTGATGTTTGAGAGGTGCACTTATTTGTTCTGTTTGTGGAGGTAAAATGTGAGCCTTTAATTGTTCCCTCTTTAAATGCAATCCTAATTGTTTTGATTGATGCTTAGACTTTTCTCCTTTAAATACCTTAGGATGGTGTAGAACTACCTAAATTAGAGGTGTTAAATACCTTTAGGGCCACAAGGAAGGGACGGGTAGTGCACGCATAGGATATCTCTCATGGTTGCTAGAACGCTTTAGGCTATGACCAAGGGGATGGAATTGGGTAGTAAGGATATGATGACTACATGATAATGTCACGTGTAGACTCTCATTGAGGAGTGATTACCGGGCATTGTGTGGGTATGATCCTGTAGGCTAACCAACCTAGGACCTCTCTTTCCCAACTCCCATTGCTTAAATGAATTTACTTTTCTTTGTATATGTGCAACTTGTTCAAACCTTTTCCCTAGTTTCATTACTTGAATCATACATGTGCTTAGAATGTCAAAACATGCCTTTACTTGCAAGTACGTGTAAAAACTATTTATTTGTTAAAATGACTAATTCACATACTTACGTTCGGCCGGGACCCACCGTTGTGGACCGCAAGGGGTGCCTAACACCTTCTCCTCATGTTTATTTCGAGCCCTTAGCCTAAATCTCTGGTAATGCAAACTAGTCAATGAGTTAGTCGCTCTAGGTGCCCTAACGCACCATAATCTGTTAGGTGGCGACTCTTCAAATACCCAATTCCCAAAAGGAAACGAGTTATTTCCCCCCATGAATGTCGAAACCCGGACTTCGCCGTCAAAAAGGGAAAAAAAGGGCGCGATAGCATGGCGACTCTACTGGGGATAGCTTTAGGATCTTACCATAACGAAATTATCTTTTATGAATTAGTCCAAGCATGCTCTATCCCGCTTACCCTTTCCCCTTATTTGAATTTAACTGTCTATTTTTCAAGCATTTATGATTCTTTATTCCTGAAACTGACTTATCTCCTTATTTTCTTTTTCTGTAACTGTCTCTTAAATTATTTAAATACTACATTTATTATTAATATTATGTGCAAATACTTGACAACATGCTATTTATTGCTGCACAAATCATGCTCAACAATCGGGTTTTCCATAATCCCAACGGATGTAACCACGATTATGTGCATTAATTTGAGAAATAAGTGTCAATATGCTAATTATGACTGTATAAATAGACCAATCTGGAAGGGGAAAGGGCCTAACTCTCTTTATTTTGTAGAAAATAGGCACGAGGTCTCCAGATTCGATATTGTTAGCACACCCTCACTTTTGCTAGATTGGTGGAGGGTCCTTCCTTCATGTGACCAACACCATGTGAAACGAGTCTTAAGAAACTTGCCTTCTTTGATGGACCTTCAGCTCAACAAAATGTTGATCGAGTTCGCAACTATGTTTTGGGACAAGGAAAGAGTTGTGTTCCGTTTTGGGAACATATAAATGACACCCCTTCTAGAAGAAATATGAGGATTTGCTGGGTTACCTTGGGATAGTCCTAATCTGTTGGAACCTGAAAATCGCACTGCTAGGGGATTTCTGAAGATGATAGGGCTGAAGAAAAATGACAACTTGAAATGCCTAAAGGACTACTACATACCTTTTGAGTTCCTTTATGAAAGATACGATCACAGCAGCTCCTACCGTCTTTTTCATGATGAGTTCTTAATCACTTCTTTGGGTTGGATTCATCGTAGGGTCCTCTTGTTTATAATGTGTTTCTTGGGCATGCTGGTGTTCCAATCCAAGAAGATAGGATCCATACTAGGCTGGCTATGGTAATCAAAACTCTGATGGACGGGATCGAGAGGGAAACATACACTATCATCCCTATGATTGTTGCAGACATGTACCGGGCTTTAGAGCGATGTCAGAAGGGGTTCAGGTTCTTCGAGGGTTGCAACTTATTGCTACAAGTCAGGTTGTTGGAACATCTCCAAAAGGGACAATACCATCAATAATTTCCGCGAAGGTCGTGGAATGATCATATAGCCTTCCATCATCCCAAAAGAATGAATTATATTCCAGACATGTTTGCTCAGCCAGATGACGCTGCAGGATGGATACAGTTTTTTGAAAATTTGACTGAGGATCAAGTCCAGTGGATGTTCGAGTGGTTCCCTACAAACGAATTCATCAGTAGATCCAGGGATTTTTCGCACTTAGTGTTGATCGGATTGAGGAGAATATAACCTTACGCTCCTCTCAGGGTTATGAGACAAGCAGGCAGGAGACAAATCATACCACGGGTCGCTAAAATGTGTCACTTTAGAGCCAATTTCCAAGGTGACGCTATTACGTCCTGCAATATTACACTACGATGATGTTACGCTTTGCAGTATTAAGTTACGATGATGTGGCACCCTGTAATATTGTACATTGGATTTGTCGTAAGGTAATTGACATCAGTCTAAGTAAAAGATTTTTTGGAGATTATAAGGATTATGCTGTTTTACAAGTGATGAATAAATTCTTAAAGGTGAAAGGGGAAGCAAGTCAAAGAAAATGAATTTTTCCGTCCAAGTTTGGTATATTGGGGTAATATACGGCCTGAGCAAAAATATCCACTATTTATGGACTAGTAACATGCAAGGTACTACATGTCCATGTTATAAAGGTGTATAAGGTATGTGAAAAGTGAGCAATATTTTAAGTAAGTGGGAATAATTCTCAATTTTTTGAGTAATTGGTTAATTACCGGGTAACAGGACATTACCTAATTATCTAATAAGTGGATAAAGATTAAAATTTTCCTATCCCTACGTGGCAGCAAGACCCTAACCAAATCAATGACTCTTGGTCATTTGGGATTAGGTGGCAACATAATATATTGAGTTCAAGACACATTTCATTCTTGGATTTTGAAAAAAACAAAACACAACATTTTTCATTCTCAAATACTACATCAGATGCCTACAAAACACCTTACCCATTATTAATTTTAAAAATATACATTCCAAGTATGGTTTCCAAGAGTACCAGTTACTTGAGTGCTAATTTTATTTTTGCTAGTCAAGCCAATTTCTCTAATGGTTATCTAATTTGAAGTGATATTTTCAATAGCATTCTTTGATATCTGGAATGTCCAAAATGGTTTTTGGCATAGAGTGTTTAAGGTGTCATCTAAATTTGTTATTCAAATGAGTAATGATCTCTGGATTTATATATTAAATATCAATCGTATTAAGTTGGACGATGCCTAAGACACTGCTTACCTACTGGAAGTCTGGAACAACAAAAGCAGCCCAAAAAAAATGATGACGAGGGGACTCTACTCCCTTGGAACGGGATTTTGTGATTCTAATAGAGCACGGTACAATATTTTCCTAGGATATCATACGAATTTTTCCTACTCCAAGTATGTTAAAGCTATCCCTTCTTTCTTTTGGCATGATCCATACGATACTAACGAAACATGCAAATGCACAAATTCCATGTGTCATAATATTTTATCATTTGTTCAAGGATCTCAGGAAAAAATACAAAAGTTGAAAAGAGTTTACTTTATGATATTACTCAAGGGCAAAATGGTCTTATGAAGCTCCAAATGCTTTTATTAACGTACTTTTCATTCATTGCATTCATGTGCATTGACCCATGACCAGATGGTGTTATATACGCGTATATATGTTTGTATATGGATATGGGATATGGGAAAAGGTTACGACTTTATATACGCACCACCACCTGATCAGCTGGTAGATGATGATGATGTTGCCCGCAGTGGCTGAAATATGATTCAAACGGAATTATATACGCGTATATATGTATGTATATATATGTATACGGGATATGAGAAAGGTTATGGTGTTATATACGTACCACCACCTGATCAGCTTGTATACGATAATGATTTTACCCACAGTGGCCGATATGATATGATGGGATGCCGTTAGAGGCTGATGAAACATGTACTTATACACGACATGATATTCATACGCATATGCATGATGCTAAAAGTAATTTATGATTTACAAAGTTATTTAGACTTACAGGTTGAGTCATGTACTCTATATATCTTCCATGTCTTTTTTATACTTATTTATGTGCCTTACATACTCGGTACATTATTTGTACTAACGTCTCTTTTGTTTGGGGATGCTGTGTTTCATGCCCGTAGGTCCCGATAGACAGGTCGGGAGCCCTCCAAGTAGGCTATCAGCTCAACAAAAGATGTTGGTGCGCTCCATTTGCTTTGGAGTTGCTTGTTCGGTTAGTATGATTTAGACGTGTATTGTTTGGTATGGCGGGACTCTGTCCCAACCTTTATGACATTTATGTACTCTTAGAGACTTATGGATATATGTCGTGTACGTGAAAGATTGTACGGCCTTGCTGGCCTGTGTTTTGAGTATATAAATAATTATGTTGGCCTATTAGACATGTATGTCACGTGTATATGATAATGTAATAAGAAAGATACGTTATGTTGGTACTCGGTTAAGTAGGGTACTGGTTTCCTGTCGCGGCCCATCGATTTGGGTCGTGACAAAAGTGGTATCAGAGCAATTCTTTCCTAGGGAGTCTACAAGGTGTGTCTAGTAGATTCTTGTTTATGGGTGTGTCGTGCACCACACTTATAGCAGGAGGCTACAGGGCATTTAGGATTGTTACTCTTTCTTCTTACTCTAGATGTGTGGAAGAGCTCAGTCATAGACATTCATATTCCTAAATCCCATTCATAATAAGACGATACCTATATCCGGAAAGAATTTTAGAAAGAGAGATTGTTGTGGAAAAGCTGAGTCAGGAATTGGATTTTTGTATGATGCCTACAATAAGCAAATGCGAGGTCTTTAACAGATCATGGGTGTACTGAAAGGTGTAAGCTTCCTGATAGGAAGCCTTAAGACAAGAATTCCTATCCACCTTTATGGTGAAAGATAATGAGAGATTAAGAAGATAAATACAAGTTTCAACAAGCAAAAGAAGCAAGATTAAGAAGGGTACGAGGCGCCCAGTTAATGAAGGTTAACAGTGTTTATAATTTAGGCAGAGCAACATAAGATTTTTGAGTTATATTCAATAGTAACAAAGGTATGTACAATTGGTCACACCCATTTCAATTATGCCCTATGGGGGCTAACAGTTATAGTTAAGAGAAATACAGGATATAAAGATCTGGTTGGGGTTAGAGTAACCCAAATTGGTAAATGGATTACTTTCATTTGTTGGCATTTCCGAAGGGTACTACAAATGTGCCAATAGATCTATTTGTGAGACACCTAGATGGTGCACCCTAGAATATTACGATTAGATGTGAATACTGGCATTTAGAAGATAAGCACTGAAAGCCTGGATAGGATAAATATTACCTTAAGTGTGGCTCTCATACCTAGTAGAGCGAGGATGTTAAGCAACCCAAAGAGCCATTGGATGGAGCAAAGGGAAGCTAAAAGAGAAAGAATGTCATATTGAAGTTTTCACAAGAAAAGGGATATGCAGAAATATTAGCAGAGTAATGAGAAGAGAGATAAGGAAGCATTATGAATAAGGTGTGATACATGGATGAAAATGATAGAGTGTTACATAACCTATAGTCAAATGAAGTAAAAGATGAAAGGTGATGGGCCTTAAGACAATAAAAGAGTATAGGCCATAAGGTTATATCCCCATTTCGAGAAATAAGTTCGTGACTCCAACGCGGCTACTAGCAGGGAGAGTTAATCCCCAAAGTAATAGAAATTAGTATGGACTGGTAAACAAGATAAACTAAATATGAATTAGGGACAGAATGATTGGAAAGTACTCGGCGTCATGGTAATTTCCGAATTTGTTCCGGCAATAATAGAATGGAAAATAAAAAAAGATTTATGGGAAATTCAGAGGATGGTCATTTAGGAAGACGTTTCCTTAAAGCAAACAAGGGGAGCAAAGTTAAGCATAAGGGAATGTATGTGCCAGTTACAGTAAGTGTCACCATCGTGAGTAAGGAATTTTGTTATCCTTAGTACATAAGGATAACAACATGCCGAGTAAGGGTCATCGATGATGTGAAAGGTTGCCAAAGATGAAGAGTTAAAATATCTATAGGCAGGTCGTCGTAGCTCCACTTTTTAGTACTCCCCTAAAGGGGGAATATGGAATGATAAAAGGAAGAATGCGATAAAATGAGAAAGGGATGAGATTGCACTTATCCAAATGCTGCAGATATGCTACGATTCCAGAACATTATACAAACGCGACGTCAAGGAGAAGAACTAAGGGTTCCTGCCCAAAATGTTATTGATACTTAAGGATCTAGTGCGAGACGTAAGTTAAGACCAAGGAAATAACCCAATAAAGATTGCGAGGAATATTTATATGAGAATGGTCCAACGAGTAGTTAGTGGTCAGGAAGATCCAGTTATGGCTAAATAGGAGGTTACAAATGAGTCATCAGATCGTGTAAGATAAACATAGTAGAACCCAATGTGAAGAATTCAGCCTCAAAGAATATCATTATAATACTTGAGATATATTCAACCAAAAGTCGGGGTAGTTAAAGGTAGCGTATGAGTGTTACGGGGATAAAAGAAAGTGTCATTGGGAAGACAGTCAAAATATCGGTTCAGAAACAACCATACAAGCACAAAGGCGTGGAGATAAGTAACTACGAATAAGTATAGGCAAGGAAGGTCATCAGAAGGTATGTCGATTATACGTTGTAATAGGCTCGCAACTTTACAAGAGTTAGAGGGTCTTCCCTAATTTCTACGATGAAAGACTAGCTGAGGAAATAAGGAAGAAGGCTTCAACCTAGGCACAATGACCTAAAAAGGAAATGGTCGTATAACAACAATCTCGTAACAACATGGTAATCATTCCAAATGAAAGTGGCACCTACCATGGCTAATGAATGGGAAGTAAGAGTTAAAAGAAATATTCATGATCATATGAGTTGTATAAAAATATTGGCAAGTGTGGGGACTAATCTAAGCTAAGTATGGATGCAACGAGGGGGCAGAAAGGCCAGTAAAGTAATAGCTTATGTTGAAAGAAAGCTAAGATGGAACAAAAGAATTAAGCCCAGGACATAGACAAAGGATATTCCATAACGCCCATGAAAGGCTAAGGTAATAACTGATACCATGAGCCACAAATCGGAAGATAGCTTATGACTACGTAAAGGCTGATTAGAAGGAAGAGGAAACTAGAAAATTACATCAGTTAAGTGAATCAGGAGTCTGATTATTGGACCTAGAAAAATTATAGAAGTTGTGCTGGAAAACATGACAGAATCACTCTTAATATCGGATATTCAAGAGAAATAACACAACAACCATAATCTATAATGGCTTTACAAGGAATCCAGTTAAAAGAAGTACCAGCCTCATAAGAATTCAGTACAAAGCTCCCACCGAATTGTGTATGTACCAAAGGTGTGAGTATTATAATAGAGCATCAAGTTATGGACGTGAATTACACCAATGTGGAAGGGGGCTTATGAAGTAGATAAAAGATATAATACGAGATTTTAAGTAAGTAAGGTAAAAGTAAACAACATACGAGATACTCAAATGTACAAAGTTGTGAATAGTCCATACTTCAGATAGTAGATTATAAGAACGGGGATCCAATAACTGGGAATGATAGCGGCATCGTCAGCGGCATGTCTTCCAACCTATGGTTTCTAAGTACTGAGAGATCTAGTTAAGAGAGTAGAGAAAAGTTGGAGATGATGTGATGTATCGTTTGACGTTCCAGAATAACATAAGGAAATTGAAGCAAGTTGAAGGAAGGTTACGTGTAGTATAAATAGATATGTATAGGTTGCAAGCTAAAGTATGGTAAAGCGACAAGGTTTTAGGAATATAGCAATACGGATAAACAAAGGGCAGTAAGAAGGTGACGAGCATGGATTAGTCCTCAGGATTAGGCCCATGAAAACAAGGGAGCTAATGGCTTCTCTATGTTATAGTAACCTTATTATAGCCTAAATGGACTCAAAGGAGTTATTATTCATAGGTAGCATTTAGAAGAGATGGAATGCTGCACTAATAGTAGAATAAAGATGTAACAGTGATAGATAAAGGATGACGTTTAGGCCTTCAATTGAGTAATGATTTAAAAAAAGGGATTCATGAATTGTATGAGATTAAAATACCCACATAAGAGAATCACCTTGGGATGTTATAGAATACAGTTATTGAAGTACAATATCGCTGTTATGTGGATCAGGAAAATTACTTCGAATATTCCTTGACGTAACGTAAGCCCTAGGGGCAAAGTATTACATCAGAAGTTTCAAGTTATCAGTGGTGTATTGTAGATCAATATTGAGGTGAATCAACAATGTATAGACAAAAGTCACAAAGTATGAGATGAGATTAGGCCGTTATTCTAAAGTTAAGCAGTTATGAGGAAGCATTAAATGACTTAAATTTATACATATAGAATACGCAATGAGAGTAAGCTGGGATTTGGTAGCAGACCTCAACAATGATAAAGTAAGAGTTATGGCAGTAAATTCATACGGATGGCTAAATGGACCTATGCGATAAGATATAGCAATATTCGTGAATTCAACAAAGTACCGAGAGAAGAACTTCAGTATACTCACAGATTCCCAAAGGGAAATCTTATCACGCTCTACATATGAAGCCTAGAGATTAGGCACCCTTAAGAGGTCAAAATCGTACAGGCTGCATGATGAAAGGTAGCAACAATTACGAGATTGGAAGGATTCCGACTACAAGTTGTGGTGTGAGAAGGAGGCCTAAAGGGGGAATACCCTAGACTTTGGACTTATTCACAGAACAGTCGCCTAGATGGAAAGGAAATTTCTAAAGTATTCGGAAGATATAAGTTATGAAAATAATAAGTGCATCAGTCAACATTTGAGGCCGATTGTTCCAAAGGGGGAATAATATTACATCCTACAGTATTACACTACGATGATGTTACACTTTGTAGTATTAATTTACGATGATGTTGCACCCTGTAGTATTGTACGTTGGATTTGTCATAACGTAATTGACATCAGTCCAAGTAAAAGGGGAAGCAAGTCAAAGAAAATGAAGTTTTCCGTCCAAGTTTGGCATATTGGGTTAAAATACGGCCTGAGCAAAAATATCCGGTATTTATGGACTAGTGACATGCAAGGTACTACATGTCCATGTTAGAAAGGTGTATAAGGTATGTGAAAAATGAGTAATATTTTAAGTAAGTGGGAATAATTCTCAATTTTTCGGGTAATTGGTTAATTACCGGGTAATAGGATATTACCTAATTATCTAATAAGTGGTTAACGATTAAAATTTCCCTATCCCTACGTGGAAGAAAGACCCTAACCAAATCAATGACTCTTGGTCATTTGGGATTAGGTGGCAACTTAATACATTGAGTTCAAGACACATTTCATTCTTGAATTATGAAAAAAACAAAACGCAACATTTTTCATTCTCAAACTACTACATCAGATGATGTAACGACCCAACCGGTCGTTTGAGCTTTTGCACTCCACTCACTAACTCTCGGGCATGACTTGCCCGTGTGGTGTATTATGACCTATGTAAATCGTTGGTGCTGGGTTTCAGGTTAATCAGAATAAATTTGGAAGAACAGTCTCAGTTGAAAGCTTAAAGTTTGAAAGGTTTGAACAAGATTTGACTTTTGCGTATTTGATCTCAGATTGGAAGTTTTATGGTTTGGTTAGTTGCGTTAGGTGATTTGTGACTTAGGAACACGATCGGAATGGGTTTTGGAGTTGTAGAGAAGATTTAGGCTTGAATTGGAGAAGTTGATATTTTGGCGATTTCCAGTTGATAGGTGAGATTTTGATATAGGGGTCAGAATGGAATTTCGAGAGTTGCAGTAGCTTCGTTATGTCATTTGGGATGTGTGCAAAATTTTAGGTTATTCAGACGAGATTTGATAGACTTTTTGATCAAAAGCATAATTTAAGAGTTTTTGGAGTTCTTAGGCTTGAATCCTAAGTTAAATTAGTGATTTGATGTTGTTGTGAGCGTTCCGAAGTTTTGAACAAGTTTGAACGATGTCATGGGATGTGTTGGTACAATTGGTTTGAAGTTCCGGGGGTTCCGGGTAGGTTCCAGGATGTTTTTAGGCCGAAAATCATAGTTGTAGCAGGTCCAAAAGGGTTGCAGGCCTCGGAACCCACCAGCACGGTCCGTACAAAATGAAGTGCATCCGTGGTAGGTGCTGTGCGGACCGCACAAAATGCAGTACGGCCGCGGTGGGGAACATTTCACTGGTACTACTTCGGAAGCTCATATATTTTGATCTACAAGGAATTTTGAGATGATTCAAAAACGAAAGTTGTAGTCCTTCGTGTGTAGTTTCTAGAAAGGTAAACTGGCTCATGACTCGCGAGACCAAGTAACCTAGGCTCTGATACCAACTTGTCGCGACCCAAATCCCGGTCATGATGGCGCCCAGCACACTACTAGGCAAGCCCGACCATTATTCAACACTTAACCCAAATTATCAAAAATAGCGGAAAGAAATATCAATTAACCAAGATTAAAGTACTGAAGATTTTAACAAAATACACAATATAATCTCACTAGGACCCAGTGTCACGAATCTGAGCCTCTAGAATATAGAATATCATCCTAATACACGGTATATCCAAAGTCCGATAATGCGGAAATAAAGAGATAGGATAGGAGGGAGAAGATCAGTGGCTGCGAATGCCGTGTAGCTACCTCGATACTCCCAGAGGTTGGATCTGCTGATCAACTGGATCTACTAATCCTGAGACTACCCTGGATCTGCACACAAGGTGCAGGGTGTAAAGTGAGTACTCCGACCCAGTGAGTAATAAAAGTAACTACAGTCCGAAGATAAGAAAATCCAGTAAATACACAAAGTAAGCTACAATCTGAATATACAGCAACATATGGAACTGAGTAGCTAAACACCAGTATAAATACAAATACATGAATGCAATGCAATGCATATGATGGTAATTTCCAGTACCCACTTCGGCATGCAGCCCGGGCCATCCATATTTATTTATCGTCGACGGCGCTCACTGGGGTGTGTGTACAGACTCCGGAGGGGCTCCTACAGCCCAAGCACAATATCTTGGTCAGTCATTGTTACCTGACCGGTCAACCATTGTTACCTGACAAATTTATATCATATAGTGCCATTGTTACCACTGTTCAAGTATATCATCCAGAGTCATTGTTACCACTATTTCAAGTATATCACACAGTGTCATTGTTACCACTGTTTCAAGTATATCACACAGTGTCATTGTTACCACTGTTTCAAGTATATCACACAGTGTCATTGTTACCACTATTTCAAGTATATCACACAGTGTCATTGTTACCACTGTTTCAAGTCACTTTATAATCAGTCTAGAAAATAATATAATAAGCCCCTTGGGCATTTACAAAACAGAAGTTCCCAGCCCGGAATACATTTAAAAATATCATTTAAGTTTTCAACACTTAGAATTATGGCTGAGTTTGCAAAACAACATTTAAAACCTTGGACTGAAATTAAATGATATGAAAATCATGCTAAGTAGTAATATCAATCCTCGAAGGATTTTACAAATTAGCACAAGGCCCCAAATATGGCATCAAGCCTAGTAATATCAATGAAGTATGTGTATCAATCACCAGTATAGTATAAACATCACACGGGATGGACCAAGTCACAATCTCCAATAGTATCCGACCCCGCACTCGCCATGGAGTGTGTGTCACGCCTCAATATAGCGTTACGATGTGAAAGTCCGGGGTTTCAAACCCTCAGAACAACATTTACATCTATTACTCACCTCTAACCGGCCGTAGATCAGTCCGCAATGCCCTTTCCTCTTGAATCGACCTCTTCGCGTGTCGAATCTAGTCAAAACCACAACGAATACGTTACAATAGTCTAAGGGAATATAACCCAATCGAAAAGACTCGAAAAATGTCGAAAATCACGAAATTAGCAAAACCCGAGCCCCGGGCCCACGTCTCGAAATTCATAAATTTTTACATCAATACGACCCTTATCTCGCCACAAGTCTATATATACCAAATTCACAAAAATCGGAGTTCATTTGACCCCTCAAATCACCATTTAATTCTCTTAAGTTTCAAGCCCTAACCCACCATTTTTGTCCATAAATTACTTGAGTTTTCAGCTCTAATCCATGTATTTAACTTGGAAATAAGTAGAAACAACTCACCTTTGATGCTTGATGAAATCCCCCTTGAAATTCTATCCAAAATAATCCAAGCCAAATGAAAGAAATGAAAGAAATAAGCCAAATCCGTGTTTAAAAGAATCTGTCTGTGCTTCATCGAGTTATACCTTGCCCTTGTGCTTTAGAAGTTGTACATCCTATTAAAAATTTTCCTTGTCAGACACCTTCTGTTTAAACACCCATACCGTCTTGTATAAATATTCAAATGACAAACGGTTTGATGACTTAGAAACTAGACTCTAAGATCTTTAATTTGATAGGTTGTACACCATATAACTCTTTATATATCCCGAGATATGAGCTTCTAAAGTAGGCTCCCCGAAATCAGAAAATTCTGGAGAACGAGCTCCACCAGTCATATTCAGTCGACCATAACATTCTCTACAGATGTCCAAATTATGATTTCTTTAGCTTTCTTGAAACTAGACATGAAGGGATACAACTTTCGTTTTTGAACCATCTCAATATTCCTTATATATCAAAAGATATAGGCCTCCGAAATACGTTCCACGATTGCAGTCCAAAGACCTTCTACAGAAAATTGCAGCAGAAATTTCTGCAGCTTTTTCTTTTCTTTTTGGTCCGAATTTCATTCCGTTAACCTTCCGAAATCCACCCGAGGCCCTCGGGACCTTAACCAATTATATCAACATGTCCCACAATATCATTCAAACTTGTCCCAACCTTCGAAACACCCAAAATAACATCAAAACATCAAATCATCATCGGATTCAAGTCTATGAATCTCACGAACTTCCAAATTCCATTTTTGATCAAAAACCCAACCAACCACGTCCGAATGACCTAAAATTTTACAGACAAGTCCAAAATGACATAATGAAGCTACAACAACTCTCAAAATTTCATTCCGACCCTCAGATCAAAATCTCACCTATCAACCGGAATTCACCAAAATACTAACTTTTCCAATTCAAGCTTAATTCTACACCGGTAATCACAAAAATATTCCGGACACACTCCTAAGTGCCAAATCACCTAACGAAGCTATCCGAACCATAAAATTTGCATTTCAAGCCCTCTAACACATAAGTCAATATCCGGTTGACTTTTCCAACCTAAGCTTCCTTAAAAGAGACTAAGTGTCTCAAACCTTACCAAAATCATTCCGGAATGACTTCAAATTTGCACACAAGTCACATTCGACATTACAGACTTGCCCCAACTTTCGGAATCGCATTCCGACCCCGATATCAAAATTTCCACTTCCGGTTGAATTTTCTCAAAAACCTTCAAATTTCTATATTTAGCCAAATGGCTTCAAAATGACCTCCGGACATCCGAATTCACTTCCGATCGCGCTTACAACTCCAAAATCACCATACAGAGCTATTCCCAGACTCGGAATCCCAAACGGACATTTATAATACTGAAATGCCTTCCAACCCAAATTTATGAAATTCTTCTAAAATACTAACTTCCACAATATACGCCGAAATGCTCACGGGTTATCCAAAACCAAATCCGGACATACGCCCAAGTCCAAAATCATCATACGAAACTGCTGGAACCTTCGAACCCCAATTCCGAGGTCGTTTACTCAAAATTCCAATCCTAGTTCATTTCTTCAATTTTAAGTTTTCAAAATGAGAATTTCCATTTAGATTTGACTCCAAACATCCTGAATTTTAATTCTGACCATACACACAAGTCAATATACTTGAGATGAAGCCGCTCATGGCCTCAAATTGTTGAATGATGTGCGGGAGCTCAAAACGACCGGTCGGGTCGTTACAATCTCCCCCACTTAAACATACGTTCGTCCTCGAACGTGCTGAGAACTACACTGAAGTAGTCTGAAATCACTTGTTTAACACATCATGCACCTTCCCATGCTACCACTACTCCGTTGAGCACATTAGCTCGATAATTCTGTAGATATACTTATTTATTCAAGCAAATAAGCCATTAGGCCCAATTCCAACATCCTGAATTTCCCTGCCAAGCCTGTTTCCATCATACGACCACCATATCAATCTCCACACGCTGTACCCAAACATGACTGCATAACTTTGCTGAATTCACACTTTGCATCACTTTACTCATAGAACCACAATAACATTCTTTAAACATAATAGTCGAAATTCCACGAATCTGATGCTCCCATTGCATCTCATGATCTACACAGGTCTTGCTCTAGTTTTTTTTTCAACACCGATACGACTGAAGAGATGTGCCGAAATTCACAACCAACTGCTGAATCAACAATTCATTGGATCTACACTCCTGACAAGTTCCATTACCTTGTCCCAAACCAAAGAATGATCTTTGCTCTATAATATACTTCATATAATCAGTTTGCACTGACCCCAAATCTAGTAACCTTGTCTCACCCAGTACGAACTGCTCAGGCAATAAGTCACCTCAGACATAATCAAAAATCCCACAAGACGCCACAATGTGCCAGTATCCTATCAATTCGAACGCGATACAAAAGGAAGGAGAACTCTAGAAGGAACTACTCAACTCGCACACTAACATAGACTTCCTCAGAAAATAGGGAAACAAAACACACAAAAGCAAATATGGGCACTGAACTGAACATCACAATGTTGCGGCGCGCAGCCCGATCCAAACAACTTACCCATGACGGCGTGCCACCCGATCCACATATAGAACTCACATAAGGAGATATACGTTGAGCTAAAAAGCTCATCACATCAAAACATCGGATATCGGTCATAAACACACTAAGGTGCATAATACCATTCCCAAGGAAACATATAGCTCTATAGGCTACAAACTTAAGCACAACTGAGGTGCGATACATGATCTAAGTCTCAAGAGCCATCCTGCTCATATAATATCACCGCTGAGCGGAACCTCAACACAAAAGGAATTTACCAAGCCGTCTCACAACTCATACGGTGCAATATATCTTTACATAAATTAGCTAACCACGAAATAAGACCGTGACTATCCTTACATAAAGAGCGCATTGCTGAAATAAACACAACTGGTCTGACGTAAGGCTCACTTCCACATTTAAATCTATCCACCGACCTCAAGTCGATCCTGATCGTGCCAAGCTAGGCTAATAATCTTTCACAGGTCCATAACCCAATAAACAGAGTGCCCTCCAGGCATAAATTCTCAAATGGATGATATTACCAAAATCCTCATACTTTGTTTAAATTTCTAATTAATCAAGTGACTACATGTCACACTTATACAATCTTCCCGCGGGACAAGCTCCCACCATCTTCCGAAATAATTAACAGGCCTGCATATTCAAACTACCGGCTGCACTAATACTGAAAAGCGATCAGGAATCCCTAACCAGGATGCAAGGCCTTTCTCACAGAACACCGATCTTAGGTGATACTGACGCCAATAACCATCTTACTCAAAACACTGAAACTCCTTTCCTGCTCATCCGAGCTCTTGACATCACATTCATTGACCAAGCTACGACCTTGGTCCTTACTTCAAATTCCATACCACTCACTGCACCTCATGTGCCGATATACGATAGACACGATCTCCATCACAACTCTGGAACCGACGATAGGCTAATACTTCATCACATAAGACCTTCCATTTAACTCACTTCAGGAGAACTATAGCAACATACAGGCGAATTCTCATAACCGTCGAATATGCCAATCTCTAAGTAGTGGTCCAAGCCGCCATAACCCTTTCCGGGATTCGCCTACTCATAACAGGACCTAACAGAAGAATGATTCAGAATAACATCAATCACTACGGCTGACAAGCCTCACACGCACCGCCACAAATCACATGCATAACTCGATCACGCTGAACGAACCGATCACTGACACCAATATGCCAACTCAACTATGGCTAATCAATCTACTTCCTTCCAGTTTATCCTTGATTGCCTTAGAAATAATAATATCTCCCTTCAACACCTAACTTATTCCAACCGCACTCACCCCAAGTGACCTTAAATCATGAGACCATGCTGTCTCAAAAACCATGACCATTTCATGTCTCTCAAATGCTACACCGCAAGTCAAAATATCATAGAACATTCTGTGTCTTTCTTCATAAGCTGCTTTAAAAGCTTGACTCTTGACTATAATTATAGACTCAGAATCATCAGGCACCACACTTTGCCTCTTGAATTCACTAGGACCACTATTGAGAGCCACCCAGCTCTAACTTGGCCCCGAATGCAACCAACTCTACTGAATTTTATAACATATGAATACCATCTCGATAAAGCACCCAACAGAATCACTTCCCTCGAAGCCTGCACCTATACGAGGCATAAATCATGAATCTTCCCTCAAGTCTGAATATGAGCCAATAAGGCTAACCATAACATGCATCCAACAATTCATTTAATCAAATTACCACTCATGGTCCTTTTCCGTAGCTGCAATAACCCACCAATACGCCAATAACCAGAATTCACGTAGGTAATAAACCGTGCAATCAGCTAATCAACAGCAAGCTCCCCAACTTGGCTCGAAGCCATAGATCACAACACATATACTCTATTGCTGTCGTAATATCATGGTGAGATTAAACTCACTCCATCATAAGCTCGTGGAAACACGAATCATCTGAAATTTTAACTCTTCTGCAATTCTTGCATTTACTCACACAACAGTTAAGCCCACTCTCTAGGCGACCAAATTTTTTTTTTTTTAAGTCCTAAATTTTTCAAAAATTTCGGTAGAGTTTCCTTTGTAATTGGGCCTATCCACCTGCCAGAGAATCACCAAAACTATCCTAACAACACATCCACAACTTGACAAAGCATCACAATGAAAATCAAACACTTAATAGTCCACCTATCATCCAGCAGGTCTCCATCGTCACTTCCAATTCATATAGATACATCTCACAGTTGTAACATACTCATCATGTAGCTATCCATCCATCATTCCCATTAATAGGGACAATACCAAACATATAAGTTCAAAACACTTGCTTACACAATCAGCACCTCGGTGGTCAAGCCATAGGCAAAGATCCGGCCTCATGTCCTCCATACTGGCCTAACATCAAACTCACAGAGATTACACCTCGTCCCTCGATCGGGGAATTACAAGCCATCCAGGCACATCTAATACTGAGCATTCGTTTGCGCATACAAATATATGGAAGGAACTGTAAAAGTTACTTTTTCAAGCTGAATCAAGGACGCACAATAAGATTTCAAGAATGTGAAGTTTTCCTAAAGGTTCTACAGCCTCCCGAGGATAAGTACAGACATCTCCGTACCAATCCGCGAGACTCTACTAAACCGGCTCATGACTCGC
The DNA here is from genome assembly GCF_000715075.1 of Nicotiana tabacum. Taxonomy (NCBI): domain Eukaryota; kingdom Viridiplantae; phylum Streptophyta; class Magnoliopsida; order Solanales; family Solanaceae; genus Nicotiana; species Nicotiana tabacum. Next base: position 30,238,712 of record NC_134085.1, read on the forward strand.
GAGACCAAGTAACCTAAGCTCTGATACCAACTTGTCGCGACCCAAATCCCGGTGGTGATGGCGCCCAGAACACTACTAGGCAAGCCCGACCATTATTCAACACTTAACCCAATTTATCAAAAATAGCGGAAAGAAATATCAATTAAGCAAGATTAAAGTACTGAATATTTTAACAAAATACACAATATAATCTCACTTGGACCCGGTGTCACGAATCTGAGCCTCTAGAATATAGAATATCATCCTAATACACGGTATATCCAAAGTCCAATAATGGGGAAATAAAGAGATAGGATAGGAGGGAGAAGATCAATGGCTGCGAACGCCGTGCAGCTACCTCGATACTCCCAGAGGCTGGATCTGCTGATCAACTGGATCTACTGAGCCTGAGACCGCCCTGGATCTGCACACAAGGTGCAAGGAGTAAAGTGAGTACACCGACCCAGTGAGTAATAAAAGTAACTACAGTCCAAAGATAAGAAAATCCTGTAAATACACAAAGTAAGCTACAATCCGAATATACAGCAACATATGGAACTGAGCAGCTAAACACCAGTATAAATACAAATACATGAATGCAATGCAATGCATACGATGGTACATTCTAGTACCCAATGCGGCGTGCAGCCCGAGCCATCCATATTTATTTATCGTCGATGGCGCTCACCGGGGGTGTGTACAGACTCCGGAAGGGCTCCTACAGCCCAAGCGCAATATCTTGGTCAGTCATTGTTACCTGACCGGTCATCCATTGTTACCTGACCAATTTATATCATACAGTGCCATTATTACCACTGTTCAAGTATATCATCCAGTGTCATTGTTACCACTATTTCAAGTATATCACACAGTGTCATTGTTACCACTGTTTCAAGTATATCACACAGTGTCATTGTTACCACTGTTTCAAGTATATCACACAGTGTCATTGTTACCACTATTTCAAGTATATCACATAGTGTCATTGTTACCATTGTTTCAAGTCACTTTATAATCAGTCCAGAAAATAATATAATAAGCCCCTTGGGCATTTACAAAACAGAAGTTCCCAGCCCGGAATACATTTAAAAATATTATTTAAGTTTTCAACACTTAGAATTATGGCTGAGTTTGCAAAACAACATTTAAAATCTTGGACTGAAATTAAATGATATGCAAATCATGCTAAGCAGTAATATCAATCCTCGAAGGATTTTACAAATCGGCACAAGGCCCCAAACATGGCATCAAGCCCAGTAATATTAATGAAGTATGTGTATCAATCACCAGTATAGTATAAACATCACACGGGATGGACCAAGACACAATCCCCAATAGTATCCGACCCCGCACTCGCCATGGAGTGCGTGTCACGCCTCAATATAGCGTTACGATGTGAAAGTCCGGGGTTTCAAACCCTCTGAACAACATTTACATCTATTACTCACCTCTAACCGGCCGTAGACTAGTCCGCAATGCCCTTTCCTCTTGAATCGACCTCTTCGCGTGTCGAATCTAGTCAAAACCACAAGGAATACGTTACAATAGGCTAAGGGAATATAACCCAATCGAAAAGACTCGAAAAATTTCGAAAATCACGAAAGTAGCAAAACCTGAGCCCCGGGCCCACATTTCGAAATTCAGAAATTTTTAAATCAATACGACCCTTATCTCGCCACGAGTCTATACATACCAAATTCACAAAAATCGGAGTTCATTTGACCCCTCAAATCACCATTTAATTCTCTTAAGTTTCAAGCCCTAACCCACTATTTTTGTCCATAAATTACTTGAGTTTTCAGCTCTAATCCATGTATTTAACTTGGAAATAAGTAGAAACAACTCACCTTTGATGCTTGATGAAATCCCCCTTAAAATTCTCTCCAAAATAATCCAAACCAAATGAAAAAAATGAAAGAAATAAGCCAAATCCGTGTTTAAAAGAGTCTGCCCGTACTTCATCGAGTTGTACCTTGCCCTTGTGATATACAAGTTGTACATCCTATTATAAATTTTCCTTGTCGGACACCTTCTTTTTAAACACCCATAACGTCTTGTATAAATATCCGACTGACAAACGGTTTGATGATTTAGAAATGAGACTCTAAGATCTCTAATTTGATAGGTTGTACACCATATAACCCTTTATATATCCCGAGCTATGAGATTCTAAAGTAGGCTCCCCGAAATCAGAAAATTCTGGAGGACGAGATCCACCAGTCATATTCAATCGATTGTAATATTCTCTATAAATGTCCAAATTATGATTTCTTTAGCTTTCTGGAAACTAGACATAAAGGGCTATAACTTTAGTTTTTGTACCATCTCAATATTCCTTATATATCAAAAGATATAGGCCTCCGAAGTACGCTCCACGATTGCAGTCCAAAGACCTTCTACAGAAAATTGCAGCAGAAATTTCTGCAGCTTTTTCTTTTCTTTTTGGTCCGAATTTCATTCTGTTAACCTTCCGAAATCCATCCGAGGCCCTAGGGACCTTAACCAATTATATCAACATGTTCCACAATATTATTCAAACTTGTCCCAACCTTCGAAACACCCAAAATAACTTCAAAACATCAAATCATCATCGGATTCAAGCCTATGAATCTCACGAACTTCCAAATTCCATTTTTGATCAAAAACCCAACCAACCACGTCCGAATGACCTCAAATTTTGCAGACAAGTCCAAAATGACATAACGAAGCTACAACAACTCTCAAAATTTCATTCCGACCCTCGGATCAAAATCTCACCTATCAACCGGAATTCGCCAAAATACTAACTTTGCCAATTCAAGCTTAATTCTACACCGGTAATCACAAAAATATTCCGGACACACTCCTAAGTCCCAAATCACCTAACGAAGCTATCCTAACCATAAAATTTGCATTTCGAGCCCTCTAACACATAAGTCAATATCCGGTTGACTTTTCCAACCTAAGCTTCCTTAAAAGAGACTAAGTGTCTCAAACCTTACCAAAATCATTCCGGAATGACTTCAAATTTGCACACAAGTCACATTCGACATTACAGACTTGCCCCAACTTTCGGAATCGCATTCCGACCCCGATATCAAAATTTCCACTTCCGATCGAATTTTCTCAAAAACCTTCAAATTTCTATATTTAGCCAAATGACTTCAAAATGACCTCCGGACATCCGAATTCACTTCCGATCGCGCTCCCAACTCCAAAATCACCATACGGAGCTATTCCCAAACTCGGAATCCCAAACGGACATCTATAATACTAAAATGTCTTCCAACCCAAATTTATGAAATTCTTCTAAAATACAAACTTTCACAATATACGCCGAAATGCTCACGGGTTATCCAAAACCAAATCCGGACATACGCCCAAGTTCAAAATCATCATAAGAACCTGTTGGAACCTTTGAACCCCAATTCCGAGGTCGTTTACTCAAAATTCCAATCCTAGTTCATTTCTTCAATTTTAAGCTTTCAAAATGAGAATTTCCATTTAGATTTGATTCCAAACTTCCTGAATTTTAATTCTGACCATACACACAAGTCAATAAACTTGAGATGAAGCCGCTCATGGCCTCAAACTGCTGAATGATGCGCCGGAGCTCAAAACAACCGGTCGGGTCGTTACAAAATCCTATCACTGCAGATAAAAACCTGTGCGGCCGTAGTCGTTTTTGTGCGGACCGAATTGGTTTTGTGCGGACCACGGTCGTTTTTGTGCGGTCCGCGGAGGTGGAAATCCAAAGGGTACTCTAAGAATACGAGGTTTTGGGTTTATTTAATATTTTGACCCAGAGAGCTCGGATTTTGGCGATTGTTCGAAGGTTTTTCAAGAAATTCATTGGGGTAAAGGATTCTAACTCAAATTTGGCTAGAGTACATGAATCTATCGTTGAATTCATCATTTACTTCGTTATTTAGGATGGAATTTGGGAAGAAAATTTGTGGAATCTTCCAAAAATATAAAATGATGATTTGAAGGACAAAATGGTAACAGAATTGGATAATTTTGGTATGGTTAGACTCGTGAGGTATGAGGATTCTGAAAATGTAAATTTTACCCAATTCCGAGATGTGGGCGTGGGGCTCGGGTTTTGGTAATTTCGGGAATAGTGTTATATTTTGATTGTTTTTGCTAGGGCTTTGTTCCTTTAAGATATTTTGACGTCCACGTTCTGATTTTGGATAGATTCGATGTGTGTGGAGGCCGATTTGAGGGGCAAAGGCATCACAAGCTAGAGATTTAGCCGGTTCAAGGTGAGTAATGATTGTAAATAATGTCCTGAGGGTTTGAAATCCCGAGTTGCACATCGTAGTGCTATATTGAGGTGAGTCACACGCTTGATGACGAGCGTGGGGTCGTACACTATTGGGGATTGTGATTTGGTCCATCCCGATTGATGATTTTACCTCGTATTTGATTGAAAACTATTTGCTATCATCATTAGTTAGGCTGAAAGCCATAGTTGGGCCTAGCGCCAGCTATTTGAATCCTTCGGGGATTTTTGTTGATATTTCCTCATTGTTTTGAATTTATACTTGAACTCAGTCATGTTATTTTCCAGTGTTTTCAAAACTCGTCCATGTTTACTCTGCTTTAACACTTGAAATGATATTTTAAATAATATTTTGGGCTGAGCATTATATTTTACTGTTGCCCGAGTGGATTATGTAATTTTTGACTGAGTAAGGCTGAGGCCTGTATTATGAAGATACTTTTGGGTGGGCTGCACGCCGCAACATTGAGATGTTGATTTTGATAATGAAGCCGAGGGCCTACGATTGTGCGCCACGAGGTGGCTTGTTATTGATATGAGACCGAGAGCATGTTTATGATGCCACGAGGTGGCTTGATATTGCGCTTGGGCCATAAGGAGACCATCTAGGAGTCTGTACACCCCTAGTGAGCACGGGTACCCATTGTGATGTGAGATTGAGCCCGAGGGGCTGGTATTGTTCTGAGATTTGAGCCCAAGGGGTTGGTACTATTCTGAGATGTTGCCCGAGGGCGGATTTGTTTATAATGTGCCCGAGGGGCAAATTTCTATTTGTTTACTTACCTGTCAATTACTTGTTTTACTTGTTGAGAAAGGGATTTTCACTTGAATTTTCACTATTTTACTGTTTTAAGTGATTTTACTGCTTCAGTATGGAATGCCTTGTGTTTTATTTGATTTCTTACTTTCAGTCATTGTTTATATTTGTTACTCACTGGGTCAGAGTACTCACACTACTCCCTGCACCGTGTGTGCAAATTCAGGCGTTGTTGGTTCCGCTCCTGAGTGTTGATTCCTCCAATTTTAGGCGGCTTTTAGGGATTACAAGGTAGTTGTTGATGTCCGCAACCCCGTGTTTCCATTATCTTGTCATTTCTATTCCTATCGAACATTGTACTAGTTATTGGATCTAGCAGACTTGTATTATGACTCGTAGAGGCTCATGATTTGTGACACCCCGGTTAGGGCCGTGTCGGGCTGGATTTCTGCATTGTTATCTATATATCTGCTATTCAGAATTATTTAAACCATGTTTAGACTATAATTGTGTTGATTAACTGTGTAAAAGGTGATTTTGGGTCAGACTGGCTGGCCTTATCTTCACGAGAGGTGCCATCACTACCGGATTCGGGGTTAGGGTCGTAATAGCTGGTATCAAAGCCTAGGTTACATAGGTCTCACGAGTAATGAGCATTTTTAGTAGAGTCTTGCGAATCAGTACGGAGGCATCTGTATTTATCCTCGAGAGACTGCAGAACCTTTAGGAAAACTTCACATTCTTGAATTCTTATCGTGCGTCCTTTGATTCAGCTTTAAATGTAACTCTTTGAATTCCTTCCACGCATTCGTGTGCGTGCATGAGCGCTCAATATCAGATGTGCATCAATGGCTTGTGATTCCCTGATCGAGGGGTGAGACATGATCTCTATGAGTTTATGTTGGGCCAGTCTGGAGGACTTGAGGTTAGATCATTGCCTATAGCTTGAGCACTGAGGTGTTGATTATGTGAGCAAGTATCTTCGAACTGATATATTCGGTAGTGTCTCTATTAGTTGAAGTGATGGCTTCATGGCTATGTGATGAGTATGTTGTGACTATGAGATGTATTCTTATGAATTGGAAGTGACAACGAGGGTCTGCTGGAGGATAGAAGGACTATTAGGTGCTTGATTTAAGGTATAGCCCCGAGTTATGGGTGTGCGAAGAGTCTTTTCATGTGTTCTAGTTAGGAGTGAAGTAAATTTCATGTTGCGGTATGAGTTTAGACTCAGGAAGGCTAAGTGACTGCGTAATATTTGTGACGGTGGAAGGTATATAGAAATGTTAGTTAAAGACAAGGCAGGTGGGTTATATCCTGCGAAGTATTCCGAGGTTGTGTGATCCTTTTGTGTCTTTTATAAGGTCTCATTTACAAGTGAAATATAAGTGTTGAAATTTTAATTTTGAGTCGCTTAAGAGAGTGGGCTTGACTGTTGCAAAGATAAATGTGAGATTTGCAGAAGATTCAAGGTACCAGATGGTCTGTGTTTCACGAGCTTATGAAGGTTTGAATTTAATCTCACTATGGTATTATGACAGCAATAGAGTATATGCGTTATGAGTTACTGTGTGTGTTTTGGTCTACAATTTCAAACCAAGTGGGGAGTCTGCTATTGATTAAGAGATTGCATGATTATGTGCTATGTTGGTTCCGGTTTGAGACATTCAGGTGGATTAGTTATGGCCTACAGAGTTTGAGACTGAGGATGGCTCGGGTAAAGGAAAATTTTGACGAAGATTATATTATGCTTCATAGGCATGTGAGAATCACAGGATGTCTTGAGTTGTTATTGGCAAGAATGCTTGGTGCATAGAGCAGGAAGTTGCTTCGCTGTATTGGGATGAGGTTACATTCTGCGGTGTCGGAGTGCCAATGAGGCATGGGTTTTTCAATTCATTTGATCAAACTAATTGCAGTTTGAATAAAGTGAATAACTCTCGAGAATGGTTCTAATGTGTTCAAGATTCTACATGTAACAATTGGGTATTTTAAAATTGTATATGTGGTTAGGAACTGAGTTTTCATTTGGAAGATGTCAAGACTTGTGGTACTTTCTACATTAACTATGGGATTCTATATATCAATATTAGGAAAGTAATGGTTCTAGATTCGCAAGAAGTCCCTTCGGTGTAGGTATTTTGAACGTGGTGCTTTTGGAAATATTTAAGAGAGTACTCAGCGGTTTATGATCCTTAGACAGTGTTGTTTTATGCTTAGGTCTTGTGTGGTAAGTCTGGGTTGAGGAATTGTGGTACTACAGTAAGAGGGGATATCATGTCGAAGGTAAATCAGAAGGAAACTTGGATAGATGGGATAGCTGGGTAGTAGGCTGGATCGGTATGGTAAGGATATGATTAGTTCCTTGGGTGTGTACGGGGTAATGAGTTCCTATAGGTATTTCGCGGCAATGCTCTTAGGTTTTGATGTCTTGCGTAGCCTAGTCGAGTTAGAAGGATTCAATCCTAGCAGATCTGGTTTATGCAAGGGGAACTCGGAGAGTTCTTGATGGTTTCTACCTTGGTTGGAGATGTATATTTTCTATGGGCATAGGGAGCATGGGATGCATAGTGATTTCCTTCAAGATGGGATCAATGGAAAGTTCTAGACTAGTGGAGTATGTAGATGTTTGTGGCTCGGAAGGGAGATGAAGTTCTCATGTTATCCTAGGATGGTATGGTATATGCGGTAGGTCGTGGAGGATTGAGATTTGCGTGTGTAAGGTTATGGTTCAGTTTTGAATGGAAAGTCATAAAATTCTTAGGCAGCACGGGCTGTTACAGATGATTAGAGAAATGAGCTTCGGATGATTGGGGGGATGATCTCCAGATGATTAAGGAAATAGTATTGCTAAATGGGAGTGATTTAACGAGGGTATATGTTTCAGAAAAGGCAATGTGATTAAGTTGATGGTACTTCAGTAGAATTGTGGCGCTTTCTTATTAGATCGACTGCTGATATTCGAGTTTGCTTGGTTACACGGGGGAATTTTAGAGTATCTTTCGTGGAATGATTGGGTTTTGAGGTGCGGTATGCATTCGGACGGCGGAATTGGGATCAGGTATGTTGATTCATGTGCCATATGGATTTGGAGATAGGGAAGTTATCACATTCAAGCTATGTTGTGGTGCTGAGTTATGTATATCGCCACTATTTAGTGACTACCGAGGTTTGGAGACCTGAGCGGATCTTTTGTGCTTGGCCTGTTAGATTTTGGATGGGATATTGGGTTCAGACTAGTTGTCTCCATGTTGTGTCATTCTGGACTATTGCGCTAAGGTGGCACTGTTGTCTATGCTGGAAATGCCACGGATTGAGTGGCAAGGTCCGTAGGATTATGCCCTATTGGAGTGGTTTTATATTTTGAAGACCAAGAAGACGTCTAGGAAGGATTTTCTTTCTTATTTGGGGTTTCATGATGGATGTCAGTGTAGAGGCTTCTACCATTGATTCAGTTTCGGTGGTGAGGGACTTTTCGGATGTGTTTCTTGTGGTCGGGCATGTCGCCGAGCAAGGTTGTTGATTTCAGTATTAATTTGATGTCGGGCACCGTATCATATGGCACCGGCAGAGTTAAAGGGGTGGAAGGACCAGCTTGACCTTGATAAGGAGTTCGTTGGCAGGACAATGTGGATACATGTTCTAACTTGAGTCGGCTTGGTTGGCTCCAAATTGTATAATTGAGAGAGGTGTTGATTCATCGGTTATTGAGCTTATTAGTAATCCGGGGAGGCCTATGAGATATATTTTCGTGTTGTGAGGCATTAGGATTTGTTGGTTATCAGCACATGTGGTGCGGTGTTATTGGGGTCTCTCAACAGGATTCGAGCGGGAAGAGTATTGGATATTGCTTGGCGGATGGCGCATCTGTTATGACCTTTCGGGTTGTGCGGTGTTATGAACTTGCTTTACCGTAGTTATGATGATTTACTTTGATTCTAGACATCAATCGCGCGTGGTCGTCAATTTCGAGCAGAGTGACTTGAGGTGTTCCATGTGGAGCAGTGTTTGGATAAGGTCGCACATTTCAGCGAACATATGCAGAAGTATGACCTTGCAGGTTAGATTCGTGTGTTTTGTTCCTATGATGTGAGATGGGTTCTCAGCCTTGTGTTGTGGTGGTACTAGTGAGCTTGAGGTACAACTCTTTCATTTGAGTCATTTTCATAATTTGAGTATGTTCGGACAATTGCTTATTGGTGCACGTATTGTGCAAGTTGTGGCTTAGGCCTATATTGATGTGTCATGTCACCAGAGTGGTGTGTTGGATTAGAGGAGATCGTTGGGATCATTATTGAATACGAATGGATTCGATTTCAGCATGTTGGAAGGATAATATCGAGGTTCGGCTCAGAAATTTGCTATGGTATTTGCCAAATGAGAAGTGGCTTCATGAATGGTTGATCTAAGAAATGGTTATGGTTGTTTGCATGTTTCATTTATCATTGGCAGTATATGAAAGTGTTAGAATGAGACTTTAGTTGATAAGAGGTTTTCTACCGGTATTCAGTTGTTGTGGGCAGCTGTTGTGAATAGAAGTTATCACTGCGAGCGTTTGGGTTACATGGTTTATCATGTAACTGCACCTGAGGTTGCAGATATGGGTTATTACAGCTGGTTCGGGCTTATTCTGAATATAGATGTGAGATTCTGATATTGTAGATGATTTCGGAAGTGGAAATGGGGTTCTAAGGTTTATGGGCTAGGTTGGATTGTAAAATTTTAGTTGCATTGTGTTATCGGACCTATATGAGATAGGGTGACGTGGGATCACCACCAGGTATATGCATGGTAAAGTTATTCAACAATTGGTTGGCTTCTAGAACAACTCTGGGCATGTTCGAGGATGAACGTGTGTTTAAGTGGGGGAGGATGTAACGACCCGACCGGTCGTTTTGAGCTTTTGCACTCCACTTGCCAGTTCTCGGGCATGACTTGCCCATATGGTTTATTATGACTTATGTAAATCGTTGGTGTTGGGTTTCAGGTTAATCAGAATGAATTTGGAAGAACGGTCTCAGTTGAAAGATTAAAATTTGAAAGGTTTGACCAAGATTTAAGTTGTGTGTATTTGATCTCAGATTGTAATTTTTATGATTTGGTTAGCTCCGTTAGGTGATTTTTGACTTAGGAGAACGATCGGAATGGGTTTTGGAGTTGTAGAGAAGATTTAGGCTTGAATTGGGGAAGTTGATATTTTGGCAATTTTCGGTTGATAGGCAAGATTTTGATATAGGGGTCGGAGTGGAATTCTGAGAGTTGCAATAGCTTCGTTGTGTCATTTGAGATGTGTATGCAAAATTTTAGGTCATTCGGACGAGATTTGATAGACTTTTTGCAAAATGAAGGCCGATTACTTTTTGCCAAGTTAGATGACCTAAAAGTCACTGTGCAAAATTGTTACCTATCAATTACTCTTAAATTATTGCTGAAATGGGGCTAATAAACCAACGAGTAGGCTTGAAACAGGCAGAAATGCATTTGGTACAAACATACAAGAAGAACATCTTGGCATTCCAGTGAAATCAAACACGAATCAATATGATTGATTAACTCTCCATGCTGCCAAAAGGAGAGTTCAAACAGATGAATGCAGCGAACCTCATCTCAAACATTATTATATGCCATCTGACTGGGCGAGATGAGATATTAGGGAAGCTGAAAGGCATAGATCAGTCCTTAGAGAACAAGCAAGGAATGAGATACCAGGGCAACATGGCTTACTAAGAACTGTCTGTGTCCCCTGGTGTTTGCCTTTCCGCGGGATTTAAAGTGCCAAAATTTAACTTGTATGATGGGCATGGGGATCCGATAGCCCATTTGTGGGTCTTCTACCGTAAAATGAGAAATGTTGGCGAGAAAGATGATTTGTTGATGGCGTATTTTGGTGAGAGCTTGACTGGGGCAGCTTTGGAATGGCATAATCGTCAAGATGTTGGTAAGTGGCCTACATTTGGTGATATGGCTCAAGATTTTGTTTGATACTTTCAATACAAATCTGGTGTTACCCCAGACCGCTCTTCCCTATCTAGAATGGAAAAGAAACTGGAGTAAAGCTTTAGGGAATTTGGGCTCAGATGGAGGGAGCAAGTTGCTCAAGTTAGTACCCTGATTGGTGAAAAAAAATGGTTGAGCTTTTCCTACAAGCCCAGGGGCCCACCTACTTCAGTCATTTAATCCCGGCCTTGGGTAAGCCTTTCAATGATGTGTTAAAAATGGTGTAAATGGTGGAAGAGGGAATCAAGTCAGGCAAAATTATGATTATTCGGCATTGAAAGATACTACGCGAGACATTCAGAACATCCCAGTAAGTATGGGTGGAAGAAAGAGAAATAGAAAAGATGATCTGATGGACCTTCCTGCTCAATACTTCCAGCCTCGACATCGTCCCCGTGGATATCCTTGTGCACCAAATGACCCTCCCCAATGCTACTTCTCTCCACATAACTCCCAAAGTCATACATCACTTTCCGAGTACACAGCTCCACAAAATGCCTATCCACCCCCACGAGCCTACCGAAACCCCCTAGATCAGGTTTCCGGCCCAATCAAGCATTTAAGAACGAGAGGTTGCAGAGACAGAAAACCTTTACTCTATTGGGAGAGTTATATGCCAGTCTGTTCCAGAGGCTAAGGAAATTGGACATGTTGAAGCCGATTCAGATAAAAATGTCAAACCCTCTTCCAAAGAAGTTTGATTTTTCTCAAAGGTGCGCATATTGCTCAGATGCCACGGGGCATGACATAGAGTAAGTGTTGGCTTTTGAAGAAAGCAATTCAGAAGCTTATTGATGCAGGTGACATTGTCGTGCAAAATCCAGATGCAGCAGACACTCGCCTAGGGCCATTGCCTGTGCGTAATGAGATACATATGGTGTGTATGATTTATTTTGAAAAGGAATATGAGAATTCTTCTGAGATCATCGGAGGTCCACGCGCTACGAAGCTTTCAGCGCTATCAGAGGTTGATCCTAAGAATGAGCAGGCACAGGGAACCCAACAGCAATTTGTTAAGAACAATGTGATGGAGACTTGTGAAGGTCCTAGTATTATTGATGTAGAAGTCAGTGGCTAAGATGCTGAGTTTGGTGATTGGAAAGACGCTCTTTTCTTGGTTAGCCAGGGAGGAGTTTTGGTGGTTTATTTTGGTGTCATTTCTGTTGTCCAGGTTATTCCAAGGTTGTAATCCAGATATTGTCTTGTGACTCAAACCCTTCTATCTATTTATTTTGCCTAGTTGTTTAGTCATAGTAGCTCGTTTAGTGTTGTCTATGTTTGTTCTAGGTTTGTAACCCCAATTTAGTTTGCTTGTTTTGTTTTTCAAATCCTTTCACCAGCTGTCTAATGCAATTTTCTATTTTCTGTAACTGCTAGTCATTTTTGTTTAGTTCTCTTTTCTTTTATAGTTCTTTTCCTGTTGACTCTAATGACATGACATGCATGCATAATTCTGAGCCTGGTTTTAAAAGTCAATTTAGTCATGAAGCAATGAAGCAATTTTGAAGATGTAGGGGCATACGAGGGGAAATAAGCAAAGGCATTTTGAGATCACTTCAAGCCCGAATTGTGTAAAACTGGGGCAGATAGAATATAAAGAAACCTTATTAAAATGCATCATGCCGCATCAGGTTGAAGCAAAAGGCAAGTTTGCCCAAATTGATAGAGGTCATTCGTGGTAATGAGAGTGGGGGTGTTGTCCAAAGGTGCTTTGTAGTTAACAGATGCAGAAGGCGAATGTGTGGATATGGTTATCAAATCTGGTACAATCAAAAGATGTTACAAATGTTTTCCTTGGTTTGTTTAATTGTGTAGTTTGCACTTGGCATGTTTTGGAGATTGAAATGACGAAGGCATTTTGTTCTTCTATTTAAACACTTTATCCTTCGTTACCCCTTTGAGCCTTATTTATTTCCTTTCATATCCCTCTTTCGGAATCAGTAGCAAAGATCAGAAATGCAAGTGTGAAAGATAAGTAAAGGAAAAAGAGAAAAGAAAAAGAAGAAAAAGGGAGAAAAATAAGAAGAAAAGGAAAAAAAGAAGAAAAAAAAAGAAAGAAAGAAAAAACAACAAAAAAACAAAACAACAAAAAGAGAAAAAGAAGAAAGAAAAGAAAAGAGGAGAAAGAGGAAGAAAAAAGGAAAGAAAAATCACAAAAACAAAGTAACTCCTATGACATGATCTACGTTCGACCTGATTCCTTTTAAGGATACGTAGGCAGCCTTATAGTTCGGTCCAATCAAAAATAAAAATCCAAAAGTTCCCAAGCAAGAAACTGGGGAAGAAGTTGTGGTTCTTGTAAGAAATTTGATTTCGAAAGTTGTAATCTTGAACCCAAATGAGTTGCTTTGAGCCTTTTGATACCCTTTCTTTCTAACCCCATCCAAAAGCCCACGTTACTTTCCAAAAAAAGACCTTTCGATCAGTCTCCAGAGCTGCCACACCTCCTATTTACCTACACCCCCATAAGGGGTAGTAAGGGAGTTTTTTCCAATTTAAAGTGACAATCGAAAGAAGATCATTTTTTATTAAAATTCAGATTCACCACTTCGAATAATTTATGGTGTCCCAAGTCACCGGTTCAAATCCCGAATCGAGGAAAGATTGACTCTGTTCTATAGTCCGCGAACACAAAAATCCAGGTAAGGAATTCTGTTAACCCGGGAGAAGGTGTTAGGCATTCCCGAGTTCCGTGGTTCTAGCACGGTTGCTCAGCTGTTTTTATTGGCCTAATTATTTGACTTTAAAAACACTTTTAAACCTATGTGCATTTTACTTCAAACTGCTTTAATTATTTTAAGGAGGTCAGCGTCATCTAAAACACGTCTTTGGACCATGCCACATGAAATGCACTCGCAGTCCGAGACACATTTTATTTAACGTAGTTAAGATTTGGATTTGGGTTACATGAAATGCACACCCGAATTTAGGAAGGTAATTTTAAATTACGCGCCTAAAGAAACTACGCATTTTCAACTTTGCGAGGGCCATGGAAGTTCAACTAAATGGCGTGCCTCGATTTCTAAGGATTCAAGTATTAATTAAATGAGGGCCATGCATTTTGAGATTTTGTTTGGCACGGCACACCTCAAATATTAAAGAAAAACATTCAACCAAGCAATTGGAAAATTCACAGCACATGATAAACAGTGCATAGGTTAAAAACCAAACGACCAAATATGATAAAAAGCACATGAAGCCAATTAACAGAATGAAACTTCATCACATTCTGCCCAAACAACACAGCCACACATCCACACATCTACAATTTATCAGAGAATCGACGATTGGTTTACGCGCTCAAGCAACACAGCCACACATCTGAATGTTCATACACACAATATGTTTGAAATATCATCAAGATTTATTAGATTCATACAACTCCAATTGATTAGACCCAATTCAATTCAACAATTTCTCATTTCTGCAAAATTAGTCCTTAGTTTGAGCATTTTATCACATTGCAACATAGTTGAGTGATTTCAGGTTGCAGTCAATTGAGCTGCATTTGATTAGCAATGGTGAAGGACACTTCAAAAAGCCTTTCATTTGCAAAATTAGCTCGCTATTCCAGGTGTTAGAATTGTAATTTGTCACTACTGGGAATCAACTTCACATTTAAAGCAGGTAAAAGGAAAGACGACAGAATCATGAGCCGAGTTCGACATAAACTCGTGTAATACTAGCAAACCAGTCATGTGAACTCAGAAAACAATAAACCAAATGATATATTCAGGACCCAAATCATACAAATATGAGTCTATGAATTGAAATAGATACCGAGCTAGCGAGATGGGATATCAACCACATAGAGATGAGTTATTATTGGCTCAATTTACTGCTGAAATAGGGCTAATAAACCAACGGGTAGGCTTAAAATAGGTAAAAATGCATTTGGTACAAACATACAGGAAGAACAGCTTGGCATTCCAGTGAAATCAAACACAAATCAATATGATTGATTAACTCTCCATGCTGCCAAAAGGAGAGTTCAAACAGATGAATGCAGCAAACCTCATCTCAGACATTACTACATGTCATCTTACTCAAATTTACCAGTCGATGAAATGGGACATAGATTCACCCTATGATGTTATAGCAGCCATGAGTCCAAACAGATTTAGCATCTACTTTAATACTCGCAGAAGTTAGCAGAAGAAAACAAGGCAGAAACCAACAACCAAATTAAGACAACCACTAAAAGGAAATCAGTATTTTGGAACTAAGATGATCCAGTAGTAGAAGGGTACAACTGAAGCTATCAAGCCAAGGAACCAAATTCCATGTTTTCAACGACCATTTCGGGATCCTAATTCACAAAACTCAACCTACAGGCAACAAGAGTCAGAGAGATCTAACATGGATCATGTTCAGACAGTGGGACTAAGCTTTAAGTCAAAGAGCAGAAAACATGGATAGAGTTAATATGATTTCAAATCATGAAGACCTCATTTAATCTAACAATATATTACCACACAAACGCACTAGATAAAACAATCAAGCGTCATAGAACGAAAAATAGAAACATTCAAGCTTTTTCATATAGGAAAGTCACATCGGATTTTCGAGTTTTATGCTAGTGACAAAGAATCATCAGGATGCCAATTCTAATACAAAAGATATGAGAACGAGATGAACCTGTCAAAGTTTCCAATTGATCTTTCAGTAAATTATAGAAATCGAGATGAAATGAATCAGATGAATCCGCAACAAATAAGTCAATCAAGACCTCTAAACAAAAATGGAAAACATCAACTTTTGAACAGAAAAACAGCTTCGATAGCGACGAGCTCGTTTAAATCAACTTCGCTTTGAACAAGAACCAGAGAAGGAAAACAGAACCCCTTTTTCGGAAATTTTCGGATTTCTGAAGCAAACTATGAACTAACTAAAAACTCGAAATTGTTTAGCATTTTTAAAATAGAGAAGAGGACGGAATAACAAATAAAAAAAATAAAAAAATCAAAACTCAGTCCTCAATCTTTTATCTCTGTTCTAATACCAGAAATCAAAGAGCAATGAAGGAAGAAATCTCCCTCAAAATCTTTTTCCAAAAAAAAAATCCCCCTTTTTCAGAAGAGCAACCTCACCTTATATAGACCCTTTATATTTTCTAGAACCTTCTCCACACACCCCTCCGAAATTTTTTGCAATCTTTTTCTCTAAACGATTTTTGGGACAGATGGAGGGCAAGGATTGATTTCCAACCATCCATGACCCACATTTATCTAGCAAATCGATCGGGAGGCTAAACAATACGCAAAAAAAAATCTGAAAGGAATCTTCTATTGTCAGAAACTGTTACATTGTGTGGCAAGAAGACGGATGGGGGGGGGCGTGGGGTGAGTTAGGATTCACTCACCATGGAACTTGATCGATTTAGGATCTGATTTGATGAGGAAGGCGAGTGAACAGTCGCCGCATTTGAGAGCTTGGAAATTTAGAGTTCTGAGTCTCTCTTGTTTGTTAAGGTTTGAGAACGGGTCGGGTTCCAGGGCAAACGGGCGGGTAAATGGGATAATTTGGGTTAGGGGGTGATAATACTACTTGGGCTCAGCCCTGATTTGGGCTTGACTTAAATCCCCAACCCAATTAAACTACCCCCTTCTCAATTTCGTTTTCCTTTTCTTTTTCCCTTTAAAAATCTTTTTTAATCCCTTTTTTCCTTTTTTTAAAGACAAAACAAAAATAAAGTAAAAACTAATTTAATTTCTAACCCAAATTATCCTACCAAATTAAATTAATTAACTCTAACTGATAATTAACACAATTAATTAAAAACCAAATTAAAGGAAAACTACCAAAATTCAAGACTAAAATTAAAAAGTATAAAAATCGGCTCTTTTTTGTGATTTATCTATTTTTGTAAAACAAATAAATTACTAATTAATTCCTACAAATGTAAATTTAACTCCTAAATGCAAATGCAACATATATTTTTGTATTTTTCATCAATTAAATAAGATAAACATGCACAAACAATATGCGAACAATAACAGAAAATACCACAAAAATTCACAAAATTGCAAACAATGGAAAAATTATTTTTGTTTTGAATTTGTGGGAGTACTTCATATAGGGAAAAAATCACGTGCTCACAGGACTCTGTCCCGACCTTTATGACATTTATGTACTCTTAGAGGCTTATGGACATATGTCGTGTACGTGAAAGATTGTACGGTCTTGCCGGCCTATGTTTTGAGTTTATAAATAATTATGTTGGCCTATTAGGCTCGTATGTCACGTGTATATGATGATGTAATAAGAAAGATACGTTACGTTGGTACTCGGTTGAGTAAGGTATCGGGTTCCTGACGCGACCCATCGATTTGGGTCGTGACAGACGCCATCCCGTATAAGAATGAATCGCAACACATGTGGACCTTGAAGATCATTGCGGAGAAGGATACTATTGAGCCAGACCGATATCACGCAGGCCACTCATAGCTTTACCTTTCATGGTTGGAGGACAACATAATTGTGGTCGTTGAGCCAAGGGCTGGGCCCAAAAATTGGGTTCTAGATGAGGTTGCTGAAGCAGAGGTGAAGTACAACAAGCTGCGGAAAAGTGTTTGAGAGTCTGAAGTCGAGCATATGGCACTGCACAAGGCTGATATGAAGATGATTAACGAGTGGAAAGAAAGAGGTGTTAAATCCAGTGAGAGGCTGGAATACATGGAGTACAGTTTAATGGAGTTGGAAGGGAAGATGAGAAAAAGGATCACTGACTGCCAGAACGCTGAAGGAAATGAAGGAGGGCACCTGGCAAGGGCATTCCAGTTGCTGAACCTGCGCGAGATGGGAGAATTGATTGACAAAAGCATCCAGTTTGGAGAAGGTCCTTATGGGACCAAGTAGATTAGATTTATTTGCTTTCCCCTCAAATGTAATAAGGACAAGAGCCATTAGTGACATTATCTTATTTAGTTTTGTTTTGGTTCGCTTACTTTTAATTTAATGAAATGAAGAAATTATTGGCACTAAGTTTCTCCAAATTTATTTGTCGCTAGGCCTACCTTGGGCATAATGAGGCTCCTGAATTAGGACACGAATTTACATTCCCGCAATATGTGTTTAAATATTGCAAACATTTCAAAATCCTTACTGACTTGTTTACCTTTTCGTTTTTCTTTATTTCTTATTCCCATCCCCTAAGGTTGGTCCGCTCATACTGGCATCGTCAGCATATCACACCAGATCTAGAGGCCTTCCACCTCCTCCTCCTCCAAGCAATACAAAAGGCAAAGGAAAATAAAAATGGATGATTTAAGTGGTATTCCAAGGGAGAATGCTGAGAACGCAGAAACTTCAGATGGTCGGAGTACCCCGACACCAAATGATCTAGTCTTGAGGTTGGAACAAAAGATATTAGAGCTACAAGGAGAGCTTGAGCAGGTCCACAACTTCTTAAACTTGTCACTCACCTTCAATGTACCCAACATCAACCAACAAAACACAAAGTACCCAACACCTCCCCAAAACACACTAAGCCAATATCCACAAAACCCTCATACACCTCATCAATACGCAACCCCACCCCAAAATCTCAATTCCATACCAATACCAACTCCGCCATAACACCATCATCAAATAATTTATTACCTGCCAACCGCGACTTTTTATACTCCCCAGAATACACCACAACCCATTCCCGACCCTCAAAACTCTACTAATGACCACCACAAATCCCAGTCATCGGGCATTCACCAAAACAACCCCATATACGGGTAAATCGTGTCTAACTCTATCCAACCAATCTTCTATACCCTATAATCCTCCGAGAACGACCTGTTCATTAAAAACATGTCTAAAAAACTCAAGAAGTTGATGAGTCGAGTTTAGGGTTTCGAAGGCAATAAGGGAATAGAAAGTTTGAACTATGAAGACTTATGCATACAGTCAGATGTATAACTCCCGAAGGGATACAAACCTCCCAATTTCAAGATGTTTGACAGCACAGGTGATCCTAAGGTACATCTGAGGTCCTATTGCGACAAGCTTGTCGGGGTCGGGAAAGATGAAAAGATCCAGATGAAACTCTTTTTGAGGAGTCTTACTGGAGATGCTTGTCGATAACCAATTTTTTCCTATATTTTTTATATGCAAAATATCTTTCAAAATAGCAAGTATATGCATATATAAGTATGTTCCAAGGTCCTATTATTTTTCTTAATTTTTCAAAGATTTTTAAGTCAATTTACTGTTCTGTTTTATCAAGGAAACCCCAATAATTGTCCCCAAAATTATTTTTTGGTGATTTATTAATTGGATTCTCATGTTTATATTAGAATATAACTAAGATATTTTTTTATAATATTATTTGGTATTTTAAGGATAAAATTGCGTAATTGCAAAATTAGCCATTTTTATGTTTAAATCCGTCTCATTTTTATAAAATGGGTTTTTGTATTTTTAAATTGATAATTATACGTTATAAGTCATTTTAGTGCTTTTAATTTGTTTATAGAAATTTATTTATTGTTTTTTATAAATTAAATGGGGAAAAGGGCTATTTAACTTATAGCCACATTTGGCCTTTTAATTTGTCCTAATTAAACAAACCCAAGACTCAAGCCCAATCCTAAATCTACCCGACAAAACCCGGACTAAATCATGGCCGTTGATCATTTTTGATCAACAGTCTAGATACGCCCTTACCAAATTAAACCAAACGACCCCCAAGACCCTACTCATTCCTCACTCAATCGACTCTCTCTCTATCTCTCTATCTTTGTTTCTCTCTAGAACCTTCCCCCTTACCCTCCTCTCCGATTAGTTCCATCTATATTCTCCGGCCACCTCCTAGACTGAATCCATGGTGGTTTCACCACTTACCAGCCTTCTATGACTCCTCACGCTTGGTTACTGAAGTTTCATGACTTGACCACAAATAGCTGGGTGCAGGCCCTTATTGATTCAAGCTTTACGGCCATCTCCGGCCTTGCTCCGTTAAGCCATGTCTGTTTCGAGCCTGGCCTCGACTCCTCCTGCTTAGATCTAAGCCTTTCTCACCATTTGGGTTTCTCTGAAACCCTAGCTTTTGAGGTTTTCTGATCTCTATAGATATGTTCCATATCCATATTTTCCCTAAGCTTTTAAACAATTTTCTAATATTTCTTTCAAAAGTTATGCTTTCAAAGCCTTTATTTTCCGATCTAGGGTTTTTAGATGTTTCTCTGATTTTTCTTTTTCTTTTGTGTGCTTCTTCTACTATGTTTCTTCTATTGTGTTCTTTGTGTTTCTTCTACTACGTTTCCTCTACTGTGTTATTGTTAAGTCTCTGCTACCATGTTCTTCTCAGTTTCCTCTACTGTATTTTTAAGTTTCTGCTACTGTGTTCTTAATCAGTTTCTTCTACTATGTTTTTCATTTGCTTCTTCTACTATGTTTCTTTTACTGTGTCTCGCATGTCGTTCTTCTGCTATGCTTTTCATGAGTTTCTACTACTGAAAGAGCATGTTAAGGGTCTCAGTTCCTTTCTAAAACCTCTAAAACTATTTCGATTATTATATTTTCCTTTATTTCTTGTCCTCTCACCTCTGCACTCGATTGATGGTAAAAACCCTAGAATTTGGGGTTCATCTGAGTTTTGAGACCATTGGCTATGTGATTTGCTTGTGCTTCATACCTGAACTTGCCTGATTTCAGAAACCCTTATCTTTTGGACCTATTTGAGTTCCTGGAGTTGTTTCATCTACTACTTCATTAAGTTTCAAAATCATTGTTTCAATTTTGTTTCTTCATATGATTCTGACTTTTTCTAAACTTTATAAGACCCTCCACTTGACCCTTTTCTCATACCTGATACTTTTGTGCTCTTTATATGTGCTGAACTTCCCCCTAAAAGGGCTTTCAATTTTTGACTTGGTTCATTAATGGACCAATGATTACAAAATCTCTAATCCTTGATTTACTGGGTACTAATTGATTTCTCTTACCTTATTTATGCAACCGTGTATTTCAAAGCTCTTCCCCTAAAATAAACTTCTATATATTTACCCCTAATTTCCTACTTTCACAAGATGTTTATTTGATTTCTTTCCTTAAATAGTTTAACCTTTTGAGTTCGAATTCCTTAATTAAAGGAAGTCTTTTGTTGATTGATTCTTAATTGACATCCAGTTCCTTAATCATTTTCTTACCTTATTTCTGCCTATTTTTCACACTATAAGTACACGACCCTTTCATTACCACACCATCACTCATAGTCTTTCTGAACTTACACTTACACGCAATAGTATTCTCTCTTATTGTTTGCGCTGTGGCCTGTTTACAAGACCTACTGCTTTTCTCTATTTGTTTCTTTGAAACCGGTATGTTCTGATTTAAGCTTTAGCACCACAACAAAGTGTTTATTTACTGCTTTCATATCTATGTCTACTCACTGTTTCTATATAATTCAACACTTACTTTAGCATGCTGATTTCTTTCTGCATGTTCTATTCTAAATCCCAAACCCCTGCCCCTTATGTGTTTGAGCTATGGTTTAAGGAATGCCAATATGAGAATTAGATTTGACCCCTTGGGATCCTAGCCTCTAAATAGTGTGTTCTAACAGGTTTATGGGTATGTTGGCATTCTCCATTGCTGGGCATGCCCACAGCCTGCCCTTGCCTCTTTCAATTTCCCTATTCCCCCTGAACCCCTTATGTGTAATTATCTGTAGCTATTTCCCCCTCCTTTCCCCCCTTTAGAATTCTATTTCTGCACTTGCACACTCTCTTACTCTTTAATTTCTGCCCCTCTCTTGTGAGCCTTGCCTTGGGATCCTTTGATCTCCCTCTGAACTTGGACACTTGAGGGATTGCCCTTCCACACTTCACTTGTCCTAATCTAATAATACATTTGGGTGTGAGCATTGCCCGGAGTCCTTTGTGAGGCTCTTAGGGAACTTTGACACACTCAAAGGGCAGAAAGGCTTTGGATCTTGATCTTATGGAGTCGGTTTACCTCATATTTCAGACATGAAGTCTGAATCAGGATTTCTTTTGGTTGTACTTTTATTTACATTTTTCTAATGTATTTTACTTTATTCTGGGCTATAATAATTTGTAATAAACTCTTGGGGATGGAAAGTGAAAAAGGCGGGTAACTATGTATGCAAAGGGTAGATACCATGCCTATAGGTCATTCTAAATTTTGCAACTCTCATATAGAAATCATGCCTATAAATCATTCTGAAATCTGCATGCATATAGAAATCATCCTTATTGGAATCATGTCCATAAGTATGGAAATCTGAATTCTGCATATGCATATAGAAAATATGCCTATAGGTCCTTCTGAATCTTGTATATTCATTTTCATCTACAAATCATGTTCATAGGTTTTAAACAATCAACTGCATATAGATATCATGTTCATGTCCTAAAACAAATTCTGCCAGTTAGATACCATGTTTAGAGGTTAAACCCCGTCTTATGCATTTAGATATCCTGTCTATAAGATTTCTGTACTTTACCATGTCTATAAGGCTTCTGATCAACTACGCATAGAAAGATGTCCATAGGAATTAGTAAGCAAATTTGAATCGCTTCATTCACGTCTAGAGCTAACCAGTAATAACAAGGATCATCATTTGCAGAACTCATGACCTTCGTAAAAACTTGCTTTCTTTAATAATCTGACAACCTTTTTAACCAGTGTGTATTCAGTTTATTATTATTGCTTTCTGAATTCAGTAGATACCATGTCTATAGGATCCTTGTCCAACACTTAGGCAAGCTTTAGGGCAAAGTTTTAAACTGAATCTGTGCTATTAACTACAACCAGTAGACATACCTGATTCGGGCTTCTTATCTGAATTATGTAATAAATCAGTCTGCCTCAACCTTTAAGTTCTTGATCAGACCATAAACAGTATGTGAAAGTCATGCTAATTATGTGCTTTGTTTGTTCAAGGAGGTATATCTGAGCCTTTTCTTGTTATGTGCTTTCCCCCAACTTGCTATACATATTTTTGTTTGTCGCCTTAGAATTTTGCCTTTGAAACTACAAATAAGCCTAATATCCCTCCTCTTTAGGATTAGTAGTCCTAAATGCCTCCGGGACTGATAAGATTAGGATGAATAATAGCATGCAATAAGTAAACGAGACCATTCCGCGCTTTAATACCTTAACGGGTGGGAAAGGGTAGATATGGATATGATGACCACACGATAACGTATCGTGTAGCCCCTCACTGAGGAGTGATTACCGGATATTGTGTGCGGTGATTCATATTATTAATAAACCTAGGACCCCCCTTTTCCCTTTATTTCTTTGTTTCTTCTAAAGATTTCAAACTATTTCTTTTAAGAAAATCAGCTTCCTTTTAATTCTTTCCAATTTTGTTTGTAACCATTATGTGAAAATCCCCTCTTATTTGAAGCTTTATTTGCCTACATGTTATTTGAACTTAAATTCACAATAATAGTATGGCCGGGAACCACACTAGTAGATCCTGAGGGGTGCCTGTCACCTTCCCCTTGGGATAATTTCAAGCCCTTACCCAATCTCTGATTACTCAAATCAAACCTTTTTGTTGTCTTAATGCACATTAATCATTAGGTGGCAACTCTTCAATTCAAACCCAAAAATTCCCTAAAAAGGGAATGAGTTGTCCTCCCAAATGTCATAAACCCGATTTCGCGATAAAAAGGGGGCGTGACAGCATGGCGACTCTGCTGGAGATCTTTTAGGCTTTTATCATTTCAGACTATTATTGTGGCTTGACATTTTCTTTATATGACTTTATTTGTTTAATACCTTTAAGCATTCACTTCCCTTTTTCAACTATAAAACTGACTTGTCTTTTTGTTTGTTTCCTTTATTTCTTTTACTACTTTCCTTTATTACTGCTTTAAATTATGATTGTATTTACTTCTTTCTCAACGTGCAAATACGTGACAACTTGCTTTAGTTATTGCATGAACATGTTTCCAACATTATATTCCACTCGTGCCAAACAAAATACCATATCAACGCTTATAATGAGTGGTTGCGCTCTTCCGATATTATTACCCATCAAATCCGGCAAAGGCATATTTGAGGTAAAACCAGTCGATCAACGATGTAGTCAACGGTTCTGCGCCTTTCCCTCTTGATTTGTCCGCTCAAGGGTACCAATTTTAAACCCCATAGAAACCTTACTCTGTTTAATTGTGCATGCATCATGGTCAAACCTTGCCGAGTTAGTTATGTTGCCTGCATAATGACTCTTTAAGATAGCCTTGTCCAAAGTCCACTGGGTTTCTCTAAAACCCAAACGGACACTACCACGTTTTGTGCATTTATTTGGAGAACTAAATGTTTTTATGACAATTATTGATATTTAATAGTCGAGTCTGGTGGGGGTAAGGGCCTAACCCTTTTGTCTTGCAGTAATATGAGGCACGAAGTTCCCAGATTTGGCATGGTCACCAACATCCACCCAAAATTGCTAAGCTGGTGGGAGGATCTTCATTCCAGTGATCAGACTCTTTTCCGGAAATACCTAGTAAATCTACCTTCTCTCCTGGAAATCCAACCTAAAAACAAGATCATAGAAGCTACTACTCTATTATGGGATTGTGATAGGTTTGTGTTCCGCTTCGGAAAAAATGAGATGACACCCCTGCTGGAGGAAATAGAATGATTAGCTGGTATACCATGGGAAGGTTTTTTAATGACGGAAAATTGCAAGGGTAGAGGTTTCCATAAAATGATGGGTCTAAAGAAGAATCCAGACTTGACGTGCTTGAAAGAGTCGTATATTCCCTTTGTTTATTTGTACGAGAGGTATGGTCACAGCAAATCTTACTGTACTTATCCTGACGAGTTCACCCTCACATCGTTGGGGCATATTCACCGAAGGGTCTTTGTCTTCATGTTTTGCTTCCTGGGGATGATAGTGTTTCCAATGAAGAAAGTAAGGATCCACACCAGGCTAGCTATGGTAACCAAAACTCTAATGGAGGGAATTGGTGGGCAACCATTAACTATAGTGCCCATGATCATTGTAGAGATATACCGAGCCTTGGAGAAGTGTCAACAAGGAGCAAAACATTTCGAGGGATGCAATTTGCTACTCCATCTCTGGCTCATGGAGCATCTCCAAAGGGGTGAATATCGGCAAGAGATTCAACGAAGGGATTGGGATGATCACATAGCTTTCCATCATCCAAGACGAATGAACTACATGTTCGCCCAGCCAGAAGACGCCAAAGGGTGGTTAGAGCTATTTGAAAATCTAACTGAGGATCAAGTACAATGGATGTTCGAGTGGTTCCCTACTGAGGAATTCATCGCCCGATCTAGGGATGCACCATTTCTGATACTGATCGGTTTGAGAGGAACCTACCCTTATGTCCCTCTCTGAGTTATGAGACAGGCTGGTAGGAAGCAGGTTATACCAAGGGTCGACAAGATGAGTCACTTCCAGGTTGAATTTCAGGATGATGATAGCCCTTACAAGTGCCAAGCTCAACATATGTGGCACTGCAAAATCGTCATGGGAAGGGATACAATCGAGCTAGACAGATACCATGCTGGTTGTACTCTATACTATTCATGCTGGCTAGAGGATAATCATAATGGTCTGGGTCAACCCGAATTTGTTCGAGGTCAAACAATCATAGATGAAAAGGCCGAGGCACAGGTCAAATACAATCAACTACGCAAGAGGATTCGAGAATGTGAAAGCGAGCACCGTGAGATATAAGAAGCCCACCAAAAGCTGATTGAAGAGTGGAAAGACATGGCTGTCAGTGCCAACAAGCGATTGGGATACTTGGAGCGGGGTTTAATAGAGCTGGAAAGGAAATTTTTAAAAAGAATCGAGGATTGCTAGAATGCTGAAGGAAACGAGGGAGGACACCTAGCCAGAGCCTACCTGTTGCTGGGACTTCGCGAGTTGGTGAAGCTGTTCGATGGAGCCAAAGATTCCGAGTCTAGGGAAGGTCCTTCAGGGACCAAGTAGATAGGAGTTTATCTTTTCGCTTTATAAAATGTAATAAGGCCAATGGCCATTAGTGATTTTCATTTCTTGTTTATTTAGTGTCGATTTGGCATTTGTCTTATTTTCTATCAATAAAATGAGGCATTTAGCATTCTAAGTTCTCCAAAACAATTTGTCGCTAGGCCTACCTCGGACACAAAGAGGTCCCCAAATTAGGACACGATTTAAATTCCCTCACTATGTGTTTAAACACTGTAATACTTTTTATGATCCTCACTAACTTGGTTACCTTTTGTTTTATTCTTTGTTTTTGTTTTTATTATTCCCCTCCCAAAGGTTAGTTCGTGCACTCTGGCATCATCATCCTATTCCATGAGATCCAGGGGCCCTCCACCCACTCCTCCTCTTAGTCCTATCAGAAACAAGAACAAAGGGAAGATGGAAGATTCGAACAACACCAGAAAGGAAAACATAACTGAACGGGTAGAGGTCACTCATGGTACTCAGGTTTCCAAAGAACGTGCGTTCCAACTCGAGCAGAAACTGTTGAAGTTCTAGGAGGAACTTGATCAAGTTCAGAATCTGGCGAATTTGTCATTTTCCCTCACCACTCCAGACGTTAATTTTCCAAACACTCAAAACCCCACACCTCCACAAAATATCACAAAAACCCAAAACTATCCCGCTCCTCACCACTACTACAACACTTGCCACACCTCCAACAATACTCCACTACTCATCCTAGAACCGTTGAACTCCACAAATGACCATTTCTACGCTCATCATAACACCCCCATTTATGTGGAGACCGTACCACACTCCATCCAACCCATCTCAAGCACACACGAGTCTGATGATAAAGACTCAGTCATCAGGAACCTGGCTGAAGAACTTAAGAACTTGACTAGCCGAATTCAGGGCATCGAAGGAAGTAAGGAGATTGAAGGGTTGAACTACGAAGATCTTTGCTTACAACCCGATGTCGAACTGCCTGAGGGGTACAAACCTCCTAAGTTCGAGATGTTTGATGGTACAGGGGATCCAAGAGTTCATTTGAGAACATACTGCGATAAGCTGGTCGGAGTAGGAAAAGACAATATGATCCGCATGAAATTTTTCATAAGGAGTCTAAAAGGAGATGCTCTGTCTTGGTACATTAGCCAAGACCCGAAGAAATGGTCAAGCTGGGTAATTATGGCGTCCGATTTCATGGACAGGTTCAGGTTCAACACATAAATAGCGCCAGATGTATTTTATATCCAGAACCTTAAGAAGAAGCCCACGGAAACATTCCGCGAGTATGCTACTCGCTGGAGATCAGAAGTTGCTAAGGTCAGACCTGCCTTAGAGGAAGAACAAATGAACAAATTTTCCATCTGAGCTGAGGACCCGCAATACTATGAAAGGCTGATGTTGATTAAAAGCCATAAATTTTCCGACATCATCAAGTTGGGTGAATCGATCGAAGAAGGCATCAAAAGTGGTATGGTTACAAACTTTGAAGCCTTGCAAACTAATAATAAGGCCTTACAGTCTGGTGGTACATCTAAGAAAAGGGACTAGGTGCCGTAATAGTTGCACAGAGAACCAAATCCCCTATCAAATACCAAACCTATCCAATGCCTCCACTCACATATCAGCCTACTCCGAACTACCAAGTACCCTCGCCCTCCTACCAAACTCCACCATACACTTATAAATAACCTCCACCTCCCACATATCAACCTACCTCAACAAGATATTCCCAACCTACACATGTCTACCAAGCCTATAATGCCCAACCATCCCACTATCAATCACCTCCCGCATGCCAAAACCTTCCTAAACCTCGACCAAATTTTGACCGCAAACCTTCCAAACAGTATACAGCCATTGCTGAGCCAATTACCAGTTGTACGAGAGACTCAAAGTTGCTGGTTATGTCACCCCTACTCCTACTATAACCCCTAAAACCCTTCTCAATGGGTCAATCAAAATAAATCCTGTGCATACCATTCCGGCATGAAAGGACATACCATTGATGAATGCCACTCTCTGAAAGATAAGATCCAGACATTGATTGATAACAAGATTATTGTGGCAAAAGAACCTGCTCCAAATATCCGCAATAACCCTCTGACGGACCACGAGGGTACAGGCGTTCACATGATTTAAATAGAGGATGATTGGGACCCCAAGGGATCGTTTAGTTTGATCACAGAAGGCGACGATTCAAAAAAGCCAATAGTCACCCTCAATCCTATTGTAGTCCAGATTCAGCATTCTGGGGACGCCGAGGTAAATATGTCCATGCCACTTTAGTTTGAAGCACCATCTTCTACAAAGATGACATCGCCAATTGAGGTCGAGTTTGTGTCTCCGGCAAACGCACCCACACCATTTGAAGTTGCAGTTTTACCTTCCAAAGCACATGCTCCGTTCGGAGTAAAGGTGCCCATGCCAATTCCAGTAGCAATGTTTGCCATAACACCATTCCATACAAATGCCATACCTTGGGACTACATAGCCGAGACAAGAAGAAAAGGGAAGGTCAAGTTCAGGGAAGCCGTTGTGGCAGAAGGTATGTTAAGAACCGGTAGGGTTTATACCCCGAAACATTTGGCTGAATCAAGCAAGCAGGCCTCTGGTCGACCAACCATCACTGAAACTGGTCCCGATGATCTCTGGAGAAAGATACAAGCCAAGGAATACTCGGTCATTGATCAACTAAACAAAACGCCAGCACAAATGTGTATCCTAGCTTTGCTACAAAATTCCGATGCACACAAGAATGCCTTGTTAAAGGTGCTGAGTGAGGCATATGTACCAAGAAACATCACCGGAGGAGAGATGGAAAACATGGTAGGGCAGGTATTGGAAAGTCACAAGATCACTTTTCATCAAGATGAGCTGCCACCAGAAGGGTTGAGTCAGAACAAGGCGTTGCACATCACCGTGCAATGCGAAGATTATTTTATCACCAGTATCCTGATTGATGGAGGGTCCATCCTCAACATTTGTCCGTTAGTAACACTTAGTACATTGGGAAAGGGGCTACATAAGATCAAGGACGGGGCCATCAACATCAAAACTTTCGACGGTTCCCAAAGGTCCACCATTGGGGAAATCATCCTGTGTTTGCAAATGGGGCCTACTTGGTTCGATGTTGATTTTCAAGTGAGAGACGTGCCGACATCTTACAATTTATTGTTGGGACGACCGTGGATTCATGTCGCTGGGGCCTTAGCGTCAACACTACATCAGGTGGTAAATTTTGAGTGGAACCACCAATAGTTGATCATTCACGGCGACGGTAGCAATCCCATATACAATCTCCAGACCATCCCAGCAATTGGAGGCAGAAGAAAGATAGGCGGCTAGACCTATCACCACATCGAGCGAGTCAACGTCGTCGACAAGGACAAATGGTGGGACAATAAAATTGGAAGCATATTGAACTGGAGCGGATATGAACCTAGCAAGGGACTTGGCAAGAACCTCCAAGGAATCTGTAAGCCTATTAAACTAAAGAAACATGGCACCACCTTCGGTCTGGGATATGAGTACACTTGGGAGGAATTCAACAACTGGTCACCACTATGGCGCGGTCCTTACTATTCGATGGAGCAGCCAATACCACATTTGAAGTAGACTTTCCAGCCAGCCGAAGTTATCTATGGGTCAGAAGAAGAGGAAGCACTGACAGTAGTGAGAAATTTCTTCCTAGAAGATGATGATATGGATAGTTGTGTTGTTTTCGAGGAGGAGGGAGAGGAAGGCCCTTCCATACAGGCAGTAAGAAGAGGAGCATGTCTTAATAACTGGACCATCAGAACCACCAGAGCCCAGAAATCCTCAAGGTAGCAAGGCTGAACAAGCATCGTGCACTATCTTTTATTTTTACTAGTTGACTTTCCTTTCGCATTTTAAAATTTCGCAATAATATCTTCAATATTTAAAATAGTTATGGAATTTATTAAAGCATTTCGATTTTACCTATAAATCTTAGTCTTATTATTTTCTATCATTACTTTACTTATACATCATTACTATTACCTATCTTGATGAACCAATGATTGTGACATGCAATGAGACAACGAAACAAACGGACATGGATTCAGAGGAAGATGACATACCAGAAGAGATTGTTAAGGAAGTTGAGAACTTTGAGAACATGCCTAAGTCAAACCTGGATGAGACTGAGATTGTCAACCTGGGAAATGCAAAAAACGTTAAAGAAACACGAATCAACATCCACTTGTCGCCATAAAAAAGAAGGAATTCAGAGAATTTCTAAGGGAATATGAGGACATATTCGCCTGGTCGTACGATGACATGACTGGTCTGAGAACATCTATTGTGGCTCACAAACTACCAACTGATCCAACATGTCCGCTAGTAAAGCAAAAGCTCAGAAAATTCAAGCCTGATATGAGTCTGAAAATCAAGGAACAAATCACCAAGAAAGTCAAAGCTAAAGTTCTCAGGGTAGTAGAATATCCAACATGGTTAGCCAACATTGTGTGTCACGACCCAAACCGAAGGGCCGCGACGGGCACCCGATGCTTTACTCAACCGAGTACCAACGTAACATATCTTTCTTATCATGTTATCATGAGTAAATGATCTAGAAAACCCGTCATGAGATAACAAGAATAAAACATAAGGGAATACTCAACATATGAAGACCCAACATGATATACAAACTAATATATGTGACATACGGGCCTATAAGGCCGACATGACCATTAGTAAACTCGAAACATAGTCCGACAAGGCCATGCAAGTATCCATACACCAGACATCTATCTACAAGCCTCTAAGAGTACATAAAATCATAAAGGTCGGGATAGGGCCCCGCCATACCAATCAATACATATTCAAAGCATACTGACCAAATAGGCAACTCCGAAGCAAGTGGAGCGCACCAACACCTTCGCTGAGCTGATAGCATACTGGAGGACTGTCAACCTATCAATCGAGACCTGCAGGCATGAAATGCAGCGTTCCCAGGCAAAAGGGACGTCAGTAGGAATAAAGTACCGAGTATGTTAGGCAGGAAAGCATAAACAAGAACAGTAATTTAAAGAGAGAGATAGAGGAGATACAACCTGTAACATCAGAGTGCCTCTGAGGGTTACTGATATGAAATGCATAATACATATATATACATAAACTTTTTAAAACATTCGCATCTATGGGCATCATCATCATCATATCATACCTGGCCTCAAAGAGGACTCGGTAAAAGCGTACCCGGACATCATAAGGTTCGGTAGAATCGTACCCGGCCACGTGGAGCTCGGTAAACCAACTGATCAGTGGTTGCACAATAGGTGCCATACCCGGCCGACTATAGTGCGGCTCGGTAGAGTAAAATAGATACATATATATAATGCATGCTCGACTCATGGAATCACGTTCTAACCCTTTCGGAGTGATGTAAGGTCATTGCACCTTCGATTAACATTATGGACATCCCTACCATCAATATGAACCTTAGTGGGATTTAAGGATCATACACACTTGTTTAGAATAACTTTATAAGGAAAGAACAACATGGACAACCTTAGTTTCTAGGAGTAGATCCGTTATGAATTAGCGTACCGTTTATGTTCATGTCACTTTAGATCATGCCAAAAGAAAGAAGTAAGTGCCTTAACATACCTTGTATATTCTTCCCAACCTCAAGCACTCAATCTATCATAGTATAAGGAGATTCAAAATCAGTGCTGAGCAAAGGCTAAGTCTATAACTTAAGCTAGTAGCTCGTTTACGTAAATTTTGGCAGCATCTCCCTTGTAACAAGGGCCTCCTCCAATACCATATACAAACAACAATGACCAGAGCAATCCATCAATACATAATTATCAATATCAAGACACCATATAACAACAACAAGTCACAACTACATTACGACGAGCGGCAAGCTCCGATTGGAATCTGTATACCCCTTATCAATCCTTATAGACTTCTTACTTCAACATAAAAGTATCATTAACATGATAATGAAGTCATTAATCAATGATTCCATCCTTATACCATATATTTATAACAACAAAAATAATCCACAACTTCAACTATCCTTAGTTAGCAACTTTATTCACTAGTTCATGTCTAGCCCATCCATTTAACTTAATCAACATCAAAATAACCTCAGGCACAAGCAAGATCACAATATACATACCTTATACAGTAACTTCAAGTCAAAATACAAGTTATATTCAGTTTACAACAACCCTTAATAGCAATACAACACCATAGAAGTGACTTAAGCTAATCCAAGTATTATCTTGTAGTTTATCATCCTAACAACTTAACCAACATACAACCAAGATTAAGCACAATTAGTACGCTGTTATACTCACCTTAGACAGCAGCAAAAACTTGGAATTTCATCCAAATACAGCCCACAACAATCCTCAATGACAACACAACCTCAAAGAGGTGTTGTTCTTCACTAGAACTAAGTTTTGATGTTGAAATATGGTGTAATCACTTTGGAATCACTTCAAAACCTTGTGGTATATGTTTAGGAGGGTTAGGAGAAGTTTGGAGACGAATTTTAGTTGAAAAATGAGAAAAAATAGGCGTCCAAATCGTTTATAAATTGAAGTAGGTCAACCACCGCCTAAGTGGGTCCCAATGGGAGCTGCTTGTGCGGTTTCGCGAAAATGCAAATATCTCCCTACTCCAATGTCGTATTAACAAGCGGTTTAATGCACTAGAAACTAGACTCGTAGACCTTCAATTTGGTATGTATAACAACCCATGATTCCAAGTATATTTGGAGAAATTCTCAGATACATTTGACCTAAATTTCAGCAAATTTATGAATGTAACTTATGATGACCTTTGCCAACTCTTGTTCCACAACTTGCTTGCCTTCATAATGTAGAAAATGAATATCATACGACTAAAATAACTCATAGAATAACCTCCTTATCATGTTAATAACCCTAGTCTCACCCCAAAGTACATGTTATAACATTAGAAACTTGTCGACTTTCGACGAAACTTATTTTCTTCAATTGGTTTAGCTTCTAAGATTTCCAACCCTCTTGGTACTCGTTATTCATGATCTTAAATATTTGTAACCTCCAAGGTAACATGATTAACTTACTTTATTTGCTTCCAAATATAATCTCATTTCTGAGCTTACATCAATGACTTACGGCGTACTCTCACGTATGAAAACTTGGGGTGTAACATTGTGCCAGTACCAAAGAATGACGGAAAGGTCAGAGTCTGTGTTGACTACCGGGATCTAAACCGGGCAAGTCCAAAAGACAACTTCCCCTTGCCGAACATACACATCCTGATCGATAATTGCACCAAGCATGAGTGCAATCATTTGTAGATTGTTTTGCTGGGTATCATCAAATCTGGATGGATGAAGAAGATGCTGAGAAAATGGCTTTCATTACTCGTGGGGGATGTACTGTTACAAGATGATGCCTTTCAGCCTGAAGAATGGAGGGGCCACCTATATGAGGGCCATGACTACCATCTTCCACGATATGATACACAAGGAGATAGAGGTGTATGTAGATGATGTTATTATCAAGTCCAAGAAAAACACTGACCATATGGAAGATTTGAGGAAGTTGTTCAACAGATTACAGAGGTACAACCTGAAACTGAATCCCGCGAAGTGTGCATTTGGGGTCCCTGCCAGAAAACTACTTGGGTTCATTATGAGTCTCCGAGGAATAGAACTGGATCCATCAAAGGTCAAAGCTATTCAAGAATTGCCACCACCAAATAACAAGAAAGACGTAATGAGTTTCTTGGGGAGACTTAACTATATCAGCCGGTTCATGGCATAATCTACAATTATCTGTGAGCCAATCTTTAAGATGTTGAAGAAGGATGCTGCTACCAAATGGACTGATGACTGCTAAAAGGCCTTCGATAGAATCAAGGAGTACTTGTCAACACCACTAGTTTTGGTCCTGCCCGAGCCAGGTAGACCTCTATTACTCTACCTTGTAGTATTGGACGGAGTGTTCGGTTGTGTTCTGGGGCAAAATGATGAAACGGGGAGGAAGGAGAGGCCATCTATTACCTCAGTAAGAAGTTTACCCCGTACGAGGCCCGGTATTCTATATTAGAGCGCACCTGTTGTGCTTTAACTTGGGTAGCTCTAAAGTTGAGGCACTACTTCTGTGCCTACACTACATATCTCATATCAAGGATGGATCCTTTCAAGTACATCTTTCAGAAGGCCATGCCTACCGGCAAGCTAGCCAAGTGGAAAATCCTGTTTAGTGAATTTGACATTGTCTACGTCACTTAGAAAGCGATCAAAGGACATGCGCTAGCAGATCACATTGACGAGAATCTCGTGGACGGAGAATACGAACCCATAAAAATGTATTTTCGTGACGAAGAGGTATCATTCATAGGAGAAGATATTGTAGAATCCTATGAAGGTTGGAGAATGTTTTTCGATGGAGCAGCAAATTTCAAAGGAGTTGGCATAGGAGCAATCCTAGTCTCAGAAACCAGCCAACATTATCCGGTGTCTACCAAATTTAGTTTTCCTTGCACCAACAACATGGCCGAGTACGAAGCCTGCATCTTAGGGCTCAAGATGGCAGTTGACATGAACATTCAAGAGTTGCTAGAAATTGGGGATTCAGACTTGCTTATACATCAGGTTCAAGAAGAATGGGTGACCAAGAACTCCAAGATATTTCCTTATCTACATCATGTACAGGAGTTGAGAAAGAGGTTCACAATGACAGAATTCCAGCATGTTCCTAGAGTCCAGAATGAGTTTGCCGATGCATTGGCTACCCTATCATCCATGATACATCATCCAGACAAGAACTTCATTGATCCCATTCCTGTAAAGATCTATGATCAGCCAACTTACTATGCTCATGTCGAAGAAGAAGCAGATGGAAAACCTTGGTTTCATGATATCAATCAATATTTGGCAAAAGGAGAATACCCAGAACTTGCGAACACTACGAAGAAGTGCACACTTCGAAGGTTGTCTAATAGTTACTTTCACAACGGAAGAATCCTGTATAGGAGGACCCCGGATTTGGGATTACTAAGGTGTGTCAATGCGAAGGAAGCATCTAAACTACTAGAAGAAATCCATGCTGGGACCTGCGGTCCACATATGAACAGTTTTGTCTTAGCCAAGAAGATACTCCAGGCTGGTTACTTTTGGATGACTATGGAGACAAACTGCATCCAGTATGTCCAAAAATTCCACCGCTGCCAGATACATGCAGACATGATCAAGGTACACCCAAATGAGCTTACTGCAACAAGCTCTCCGCGGCCGTTCGTTGCCTGGCGAATGGATGTTATTCGACCAATCGAGCCTACAACCTCCAATGGGCACAAGTTTATTCTAGTAGCAATCGACTATTTCACCAAATGTGTCAAAGCAGCATCTTACAGAGCAGTAACCAAGAAAGTTTTGGCAGACTTTGTCCGCGACCGCATCGTTTGTCGATTCGGGATATCATAATCAAGCATTACTGATAATGGCTCCAACCTCAATAGTGACTTGATGAAAGCTATGTGTGAAACTTTCATGATCAGACACAAGAATTCTACAGCCTACAAACCTCAGATGAATGGAGCCGTAGAAGTCGCCAATAAGAACATCAAGAAGCTACTTATGAAAATGATAGAGAAGCATAAGCAGTGGCACAAGAACCTATCATTTGCTTTATTGGGGCATCGCACCATAGTCCGCACATCAACTGGAGCAACCCCTTACATGTTGGTATATGGTACAGAAGTAGTCATTCTCACCGAAGTAGAAATACCTTCCTTGAGGATCATACAAAAAGCTGAGCTCGACGACGTAGAATGGGTGAAGAGTCGTTACGAGCATCTAGCTCTTATAGAAAGAAAGAGAGTGGATGCAGTTTGCCATGGTCAGCTCTATCAGAACAGAATGTCTAGAGCTTTCAACAAAAGATCAAGCCGAGACAGTTCACACCGGGGCAGCTTGTGTTAAAGAAAATTTTCCCGCATCAAGATAAAGCCAAAGGGAAATTCTCTCCCAACTGGCAGGGTTCGTACATGGTTCATCGGGTTCTAATAGGAGGAGCCCTCATACTTACGGAAATGGACAGAGAAGTCTAACCAAAGCCGATCAATTCAGATGCAGTCAAAGAGATACTATGTGTAATCTTTATGCTTTCCTTTATGATGTAATTTGAACTACGCCTGACCTAATTCTCATTTAAGACGGGATACGTAGGCAGACCTATGGGTTCGGTCACAATTCAATAAAATTTTCATTTCCCCTCGTAATTGGAAACTGGGGCAGAATTTTGAGGAGGACCCTCAAAATTCTGAAGCAATTTTAGCTAGTCATCGCAAGCAACCATCAGAAGCATCAACCCAGAAAACTGGGGAAGAATTTTGAGGAGGACCCTTAAAATTCTGTAACAAGAAAGGTTGCAATGTCTTGAACCATGTCGCAGTCGTCGGTTCATCTAAAGAAAACTATTCTGGATTATTTATTTATGTAATATTTTACTAAATCATACATGTGTGTTACTAAAATTGCTCTATTTAGCAATGCTACGCCAATGATACGTACAGTATCACTAGATCAGAGTCTAGAAGGTCAAGCAAAGCCAACAGGGATACGAACTAACCTCTCCTCTACAAAACTCACGATTTTTCTTTGGATGCAGACATTTGGATTGCGAAAGCATCCGACATGCTACACATTCACGAGATAGACAGTGTTCAGGAATACAACTCTCAGAATTGTTCATGTTTACCAGCATTTGCTATCCACGCATGCCGGTGATATTCCCTATATCACAACATCCCCAGCAGTCACAATGTCGCATCCTGCTATCAGCTAAGAAACTCTATTAGCATTTGCCCTTTTGATTTTATTTCTGCATTGCATAAGGCTACCATTCTACCTTCCGAGACTAAGCACTGTCTACATCTGCATTTCCTGCATTGCATAAGGCTACCATTCTACCTTTCGAGACTAAGCACTATCTCTATCTGCATTTCCTGCATTGCATAAGGCTACTATTCTGCCTTTCGAGGTTAAGAACTGTCTCCATTTACATTTCATGCATTGCATAAGGCTACCTTTCTGCCTTCCGAGGTTAAGCTCTACTTCCCTCTGCATTTGCATGGCTGAATGATCGCCACTTTATCTTACACTTGCATGGCTAAAAGATCGCCGCTTTATTTTACACTTTCATGGCTTAAAGATCGTCGTTTTATCTTACACTTACATGGCTGAAAAGATTGCCACTTTATTTTATACTTACATGGCTGAAAGATCGCTGCTTTATCTTGCACTTGCATGGCTGAAAGATCGCTGCTTTATCTTGTACTTGAATGGCTGAAAGATCGCCACTTTATTTTACACTTACATGGTTGAATGATCGCCTTTTTATCTTACAGTTGCATGGCTGAAAGATCGCCGCTTTATCTTACAGTTGCATGGCTGAAATATCGCCGCTTTATTTTACACTTGCATGGCTGAAAGATTGCCGCTTTCTGCATTGCATAGGCTGAAAGATCGCCAAATACTGCATCTCATGGGCTGAAAGACCGCCAAATTATCCAAAGGCGTCATTATTCAGCGGCACCATTTTCATAGCCCGAGAACGTCATGTCGTGGCTTAAGGATCTCTTTTAATCTTTTGCATATCATTATTCAAAGGCGTCATAGTTCGGAGGCATCATTCCTATAGCCCGAGAGCATCATTTCATGGCATGTGAATCCTTTATTATACGCTTCATGGCCCAGGGCATCATGGTTTGAGGACGTCATCCTAACCATCCAAAGACAACATTCATGGTCCGACGGGAACTTGCACCATGTTTAAATTTACGCACAATATATGCTTGTATTACTTATTTGCATGTAAACCAGCGAGCAACGACTATCTCAGCAGGAGCAATCTCGCTCCAGTTCCCGCAGCCCTATTAGTCCTTAACCATTCATCC
This sequence comes from Nicotiana tabacum, assembly GCF_000715075.1. Taxonomy (NCBI): domain Eukaryota; kingdom Viridiplantae; phylum Streptophyta; class Magnoliopsida; order Solanales; family Solanaceae; genus Nicotiana; species Nicotiana tabacum. The sequence goes on from NC_134085.1 coordinate 30,276,575, forward strand.
CAACCTGAATATTGCGCCCGTTCTTGAAAAGGCCTCCATCGGCATACTCCGCACGGATACTTAACTACATACGACCTGATTCCTTTAAGACCAGGGATATGTAGGTAGCTCAAGAGCCAGAGCATGACCAACCTCTTCAAACCATTTCGTTCGGTCAAAAATTGGTCATCATATCTTTACCCGACAACTCTTTAATCCTTCCTAGGTAAAGAGGGACAACAGTTAATACCCAATTTTCCCTGCATTTTTTATAAGCAAAATATCTTTCAAAATAACATGTATATGCATATATAAGTATGTCCCAAGGTCCTATTATTTTTCTTAATTTTTCAAAGATTTTTAAGTCAATTTACTACTCTGTTTTATCAAGGAAAACCCAATAGTTGTCCCCAAAAATATTTTTTTGGTGATTTATTTATTGGATTCTCATGTTTATATTAAAATATAGCTAAGATATTTTTTCACACATTTTTTACAAATTTATTTGGTGTTTTAAGGATAAAATTGCGTAATTGCAATATTAGTCATTTTTATGTTTGAATCCGTCTCATGTTTATAAAATGGGATTTTGTATTTTTAAATTGATAATTATACGTTATAAGTCATTTTAGTGCTTTTTAATTTGTTTTGAGAAATTCTTTTATTATTTTTTATAAATTAAATGGGAAAAAGGGGTTTATTCAACTTATAGCCACATTTGGCCTTTTAATTTGGCCTAATTAAACCAACCCAAGAATCAAGCCCAATCCTAAATCAACCCAACACAACTCGGACTAAATCCTGGCCGTTGATCATTTTTGATCAACGGTCCAGATCCGCCCTTCCCAAATTAAACCAAACGACCCCCCAAGACCCCTCTCATTCCTCACTCAACCGACTCTCTCTCTATCTCTATATCTTTGTTTCCCTCTAGAACCTTCCCCCTTCCCCTCCTCTCCGATTAGTTCCATCCATATTCTCCGGCCACCTCCTAGACTGAATCCATGGCAGTTTCACCACCCACCAGCCTTCTATGGCTCCTCACGCTTGGTTACTGAAGTCTCATGACTTGAACACGAAGAGTTGGGTCCAGACCCTTCTTGATTCAAGTTTCACGGCCATCTCCGGCCTTGCTCCGGCAAGCCATGTCTTTTTCGAGCTTGGCCTCGACTCCTCCTACTTCGATCCAAGCCTTTCTCACCGTTTGGATTTCTCTGAAACCCTAGCTTTTGAGGTTTTTCTAATCTCTGTAGATCTGTTCCATATCCATGTTTTCCCTAAGCTTTTAAGCGATTTTCTAATATTTCTTTCAAAAGTTATGCTTTCAAAGCCTTTATTTTCCGATCTAGAGGTTTTAGGTGTTTCTCTGATTTTTCTTTTTCTTTTGTGTGCTTCTTCTACTAAGTTTCTTCTACTGTGTTCTTTGTGTTTCTTCTACTGTGTTATCGTTAAGTTTCTGCTACCATGTTCTTATCAGTTTCCTCTACTGTGTTTTTAAGTTTCTGCTACTGTGTTCTTAATCAGTTTCTTCTACTATGTTTCTCATTTGCTTCTTCTACTATGTTTCTTTTATTGTGTCTCGCATGTTGTT